>NW_011500922.1:16346-18218 GCF_000495115.2 Populus euphratica | reverse complement strand
CTTTTAGTCGTGTCATTGGATCATCGTGATAAGGTGATTATGGAGAGTGAGAAAGATGTTGAATCTTATAAAAAACTAGTCCAGTAGTAAAGGGTGCATATCTTTCTTGTTGAATTAGATGATGACTTCAAACAAATCTATGGTGAAATTTTGAGGAAGGAACCAATTCCCTAAACTAGAAGAATGTTAAGCATTGATCCGTCATGAATCCATTCAACGTACAATAATGGATGGAGAACCTGAAAACTTCGAAGCTTCAACCATGGTGACCCAAAAAACGATCTTTCAAATATCAGCAGGAGAAAACAAGGTCCATTAGAAGAATGGTGCCGACAAATCTGCATATAAATACAGTCACTATGATCAAACAAGTCATACCAAAAATAAATGCTTGGAACTTATAAAGGTATCCAAACTGGTGGGATCATGGCACCATTCATTAAGCTTAATGTTTGTGAACTTGCAAAGAGCCATCGTGTTTCATTTTCATTAAGCTTGAATAGAAGCTCAGTTCCTTTTATGGTAATATATTTAGATGTTTAGGGTTCATCCAATGTACCTACATTAAGTGGATCTCATTGGTTTGTTACTTTTATTGATGATTGTATAAGGGCAACTTGGATGTGTTTGATAAAGTCCAAAGGTGAAGTGAATATGTTATTTCAACAATTTTATAGAATGATGTGTACTCAATACAATGCACAAATTCAAGTTTTTTCTAATGACAATGGTGGAGATTTTAATAGTACTTGAGAATCCATATAATCATCCATCAAACTATTTGTCCTAATACACCCTAACAGAATGGGGTGCTTGAGTGAAAAAATCACAACTTGTTGGAGTTTGTTTATGCTTCATTGATAGAAGTTTATATGTCATTGTACTATTAGGGAAAAGCTCTCACATCTGCAACTTGTTTAATCAATCAGGTACCCTCTAGCACTATTACCTTTAAAACACCATCCCAAGCCCTCGTGGAAGGTGTTGTGTGTCTAGCCACCTTAAACTTACCTCTTTATATGTTTTGATGCGTGGCATTCATCCACCTATACAAGTACCATCACAACAAGTTGCAACCTCAGGCATTAAAATATGTCTTTATTGTGTACGCTTCTCATCAAAACAGGTTTGGATGCTTCCATCCTCTAACTCAACAAATGTTTGTCACACTGGATGTAGTTTTTATTGAAGACTCAATGTATTTTTCTAAGTCTAAACTTCAAAAGGAGTATAAAAAAAGATTTTAAACTCTAAACTATGATGTTGACATTTCTACAAAAGTTCTACCTAATGACTAGGATATGAGTATAGTGGATACAAGTATGAATTTGGATGCAAATGTTATAAATTTAGAAGCTAATGATGATGATTTATAAACTAAGCTAATCTATTAAGAAAATAATGAAAGTGATGTACCAAACCAATCATTTGCCAAGGATGCTTCTATAACTGAGCTAGTTAAAACACTACCACAACGTCACAACAGAGGTATTCCTAAACCTTTATATAAACCTGAACTATCAAGTAAAGTTAAATACCTTACGAGTCATTATATGTCTAACCATCATTTGTTTGAATCAAATATGTTATTTGTAGATCATTTATCTATTGTATCTATTTTTAATAGTGTGTAGGGAGCCTTAATCATTCTAAGATGGAGAGTAGTAACACGATCAAAATATTGATGTCTTCTTCTAAGTGCAGGAATGTTAAAGTAATAAATTACCCGGCAATACTGGGGTCGAACCACAGGGAGGTTAATTGTATAAATTATAAATAACAATAATATAACAACAACAATAATAATAGTAACAATAATAATAATAATAATAATAATAATAATAATAATAGTAATAGTAGTAGTAGTAGAAG
>NW_011500922.1:16205-16318 GCF_000495115.2 Populus euphratica | reverse complement strand
GTTGATGAGAACTTTGAGATGAAAGATTAACATAAGGATTAAACAGTGATAACAACAAATGTTTAAGGTTAAAGAATCCATTAATGGTATGTCAAACAAGTATAGTATAAACA
>NW_011500922.1:12442-16092 GCF_000495115.2 Populus euphratica | reverse complement strand
CTCAAGCATTCATGATTATAACTTATGTTAACAACAAATCAAGTTCCTTTCATAGCATAATTTTTTGTTATACAATACAGTTTATATACTATGAAAGTGTAATTTTTTGTTATACAATACAGTTTATATGCATGAAAGTGCTAAACATTTGATGTACTCTTCTCTTGTCTGCCCAAAACATCATTGATAACGTTAGAATTGGAACTATTTGAAAAATAAAAGTTGCAGGAAATTATCTTAGCTTTCTAGAAAAAAAAATAGAGGTCATTTCGACTTCTAGAACTCTATATATGGGCTAAACACTGAACAATGTTCGAGCTGTAGGACAGATTCAGACTTCTTCATTGTTGTTACAATTTGAATTTGAAAATGACTTCTTTTAAATCTTGGGCTCTTTCTCCTGTGTCTTACCTTTCCATCCATATAAAGTAGACCTAAATCCGAGATCTACAACTCTAGATATGACCCAATTATCGAATAGTGTTCCGGTTTGGACTGCACCAACATCTCTTTTCTAAGTTTGACCATTTCTTTATCCTTTCAATTTCAGTTCTTAAACTCATTAATTAATCCTTTCATTCATGTGATAGGCTTGCATTTAAATTGAATATTTACCACAAATTAAAGGTATCTTATATTATTAGATATGTTATTATAAAACATGTTCTACCTAAGGAGTTATTGATATTAATGATGATATAAAATCTTGATAAAAATGTACTTTTAAGTACTAATCACATACCCCCCAACCAACTTATTACTAGTCCCTAGTAATCAAAGGGTTAAAATAGAAAAATAATTTGTAAATTCTACAAAGTAAGGCATTCATCATTCAATTTCCATTAATTTATTCAAATAAATTGAAATGAGATGCATTAGGAGGGAAAACTATGCATGAGGGTGTACTTGTTCTTGATGGATTCATATGGTCTTCTTATTATAAAGCAATTGATTATTTTATTCGATTATATTTTTTGAAAGTGATGAGGATACCTTACAAAGCCTACCATTTAATGTATGTGACCAAACTCTCATACATGTGTAGGAAGAGAATAAAAGAAAGAAAGAAAAAAAGAAACAGAACAAAAGAAATAAAAGTTAGACAAAAGAAAAGTAAAAAGTGAAAATAAAATAAATATTATAATTTATATAAGAATTTACCTTCCTAGCAATGACGCCAAAAACTTAACATGATAAAAAGATTGATGTTTGTTCTCAAGTGTAGGGGTATCAAAGTAATAAATAACCTGACAAGACTAAGGTCGAACCACAAGGAGGTTAACTATAGAACAACAACAACAACAATAATAATAAAAAGAAGTTAAATAGGACTTTAAAATGTAAGATTAATGTGAGGATTAAACAATGATAAAAATAATTATCAATGTTAGAGGATCCGCTAATGATATTTTAAATAACTATAGTAATTATTACTTAAAAGTGCATTTTTATCAAGGTTTTATATCATCATTTTGCACTTGAAGTATCAATAACTCCTTAGGTAAAGCATGTTTTATAATAACATATCTAATAATATAAGATACCTTTAATTTATGGTAAATA
Organism: Populus euphratica; assembly: GCF_000495115.2. Taxonomy (NCBI): domain Eukaryota; kingdom Viridiplantae; phylum Streptophyta; class Magnoliopsida; order Malpighiales; family Salicaceae; genus Populus; species Populus euphratica. The sequence continues at coordinate 14,529 of NW_011500922.1, read as the reverse complement.
TTCATCTTAAATGTTGGCCTATCACATAAATTAAGGGATTAATTCATGAGTTTAACTACTGAAATTGAGAAGACATATAGTATAAACTATTTTTATTACACAACAAGAAACCACACACAAAGAAGGTTTCAATCGAATTATAAATTCTTAACATGATTATATGTGTTATCTTTAAAAGTGCATTTCTATCAAGATTTTATATCATCATTTTGCACTTGAAGTATCAATAACTTAACTAAAACATGTTTTATAATAACAAGAATTTGTGGTAAATATTCATTTTAAATGCAGGCCTATCATATAAATAAAAGGATTGATTAATGAGTTGAAGTATTGAAATTGAAAGGACAAAGAGAGTGTGAAGCTTAGAAAAGAGATGCTGGTTTAGTCTAAACTGAAACACTGTTCAATAATTAGATTATAACTAGAGCTGAAGAACTTGGATTTAAGTCTAGTTTATATGGATGAAAAGCTAAGACACAGGCCTAAAACTTTCTTGGGAAAGCAAGACTTAATTCTGTTGTTTGGAAATCCAAATCTTAACAACAACGTAGAAGTTCGAATCTGTCTTGTAGCCCAAACACTATTCAGTGTTTAGCCCATATCTCGAGAACAAAAAGTCTGAGTGTTTAGCCCATATCTCGAGAACAAAAAGTCCGAATGACCTCAATTTTTTTTCTAGAAAGCTGAGACAATTTCCTATAACTTTCATGTGTAAGGTTGGTTCAAATTATGATATTATCAATGATGTTTTGTCTAGACAAGAAGATAAGAATTCTCTCCAAGTCAAGATATGACCACCCACTCAACAATTAGTCATCAAATCAATAGTTCCAAATTTTGGCCTATAAAAGGGGGCATTTGCCATGCATTTATGCATCTTGGTTTCTAGATCAAGATCATGCTCTTGCTTTCTCTCTTTGTATTTTTGTAATGCTTAATTTTGCTTTCATTAATATCTTGTTTATGCATTTCAATTCCTTTCTGCTTTCATTAATATTAAGTTTATGCCTTTCATTTCCTTTCCTTTACTTAGTTAACTTTTATCTTATTTATGTTCTTATCTTGTTTATTTATGTTCTTTCATTATGTTTAGCTAAGTTTATCATGTTAAGGTGAAAAAGTTACACTAATGGTGTAATAATAAGTATAATGTAAACTTAACATGGACTTTAATATTTGAAACTAACATGTTTCGTATTTATTATCTTATTCACTCTTAATACTTTGGTTGTTAAATGGTTAATCTAGATTTATGTTGTAGAACACTTGGTACAATAAATACTTGGCACTTTCATAGCCTAATTGTATGGTGTAACCGACACTTTTGCTATGAAAAGAACTTGATTTGTTGTTAACATAAGTTATAAGCATGAATGCATGAAAACATTTACAATTATTAATATTATTTGAATAAGATAATTAATGTAATCATGTTAGCCATTTGTAATCCGATTGGAACATCCTTTGCGTGTGATTTCCAGTTGAGTAATAAAAAGATTTTATACTATACTTGGTTAAAATACTATTAATGGATCTTCTAACCTTGACATTTATTTTTATCATTGTTTAATCCTCACATTAATCCTACCATTTCAAAGTTCCCATCAACTTTATTATTATTATTGTTGTTGTTGTTGTTGTTGTTGTTATTTTTATTGTTGTTATTGTAGTTGTTGTTGTTGTATTATTGTTGTTTATAATTTATACAATTAACCTCCTTGTGATTCGACACCGGCTTTGATGAGTTATTTATTACTTCGACACTCCTGCACTTCGAAGAAGACATAAACCTTTTGGTTGTGTTATCTTTTGTAAATAAAAATGCCTTATTGTTTTGTTGTAGAAAATGTTCCCTTTTTCACGGTTATCTAGAATGGATTAATTTTTCTTCTAAACATAATGTTGCCCCCTTGTATTGGCCATTGCCCCCAAATGTGCTCTATCATTGATATGACCAAAAAATTGATGTCTTCTACCAAGTGCAGGAGTGTCGAAGCAATAAATATTTTGGCAAGACTAGGGTCGAACCATAGGGAGATTAATTGTATAAATAATAATAATAATAATAATAATAATAAGTTAAA
>NW_011500922.1:0-11895 GCF_000495115.2 Populus euphratica | reverse complement strand
AACATCATTGATAACGTCAGAATTGGAACCACTTGAAAATATGAAAGTTATAGGAAATTGTCTAAGCTTTCTAGGAAAAAAAATTAAGGTCATTTGGACTTCTAAAACTCTAGATATGGGTCAAACACTGAACAATGTTCGAGCTGTAGGACAGATTCAGACTTCTTCATTGTTGTTACAATTTGAATTTGAAAATGACTTCTTTTAAATCTTGGGCTCTTTCTCCTGTGTCTTACCTTTCCATCCATATAAAGTAGACCTAAATCCGAGATCTACAACTCTAGATATGACCCAATTATCGAATAGTGTTCCGGTTTGGACTGCACCAACATCTCTTTTCTAAGTTTGACCATCTCTTTATCCTTTCAATTTCAGTTCTTAAACTCATTAATTAATCCTTTCATTCATGTGATAGGCTTGCATTTAAATTGAATATTTACCACAAATTAAAGGTATCTTATATTATTAGATATGTTATTATAAAACATGTTCTACCTAAGGAGTTATTGATATTAATGATGATATAAAATCTTGATAAAAATGTACTTTTAAGTACTAATCACATACCCCCCAACCAACTTATTACTAGTCCCTAGTAATCAAAGGGTTAAAATAGAAAAATAATTTGTAAATTCTACAAAGTAAGGCATTCATCATTCAATTTCCATTAATTTATTCAAATAAATTGAAATGAGATGCATTAGGAGGGAAAACTATGCATAAGGGTGTACTTGTTCTTGATGGATTCATATGGTCTTCTTATTATAAAGCAATTGATTATTTTATTCGACTATATTTTTTGAAAGTGATGAGGATACCTTATAAAGCCTACCATTTAATGTATGTGACCAAACTCTCATACATGTGTAGGAAGAGAATAAAAGAAAGAAAGAAAAAAAGAAACAGAACAAAAGAAATAAAAGTTAGACAAAAGAAAAGTAAAAAGTGAAAATAAAATAAATATTATAATTTATATAAGAATTTACCTTCCTAGCAATGACGCCAAAAACTTAACATGATAAAAAGATTGATGTTTGTTCTCAAGTGTAGGGGTATCAAAGTAATAAATAACCTGACAAGACTAAGGTCGAACCACAAGGAGGTTAACTATAGAACAACAACAACAACAATAATAATAAAAAGAAGTTAAATAGGACTTTAAAATGTAAGATTAATGTGAGGATTAAACAATGATAAAAATAATTATCAATGTTAGAGGATCCGCTAATGATATTTTAAATAACTATAGTAATTATTACTTAAAAGTGCATTTTTATCAAGGTTTTATATCATCATTTTGCACTTGAAGTATCAATAACTCCTTAGGTAAAGCATGTTTTATAATAACATATCTAATAATATAAGATACCTTTAATTTATGGTAAATATTCATCTTAAATGTTGGCCTATCACATAAATTAAGGGATTAATTCATGAGTTTAACTACTGAAATTGAGAAGACATATAGTATAAACTGTTTTTATTACACAACAAGAAACCACACACAAAGAAGATTTCAATCGAATTATAAATTCTTAACATGATTATATGTGTTATCTTTAAAAGTGCATTTCTATCAAGATTTTATATCATCATTTTGCACTTGAAGTATCAATAACTTAACTAAAACATGTTTTATAATAACAAGTCTGATACCATAAGATATCTTTAATTTATAGTAAATATTCATTTTAAATGCAGGCCTATCATATAAATAAAAGGATTGATTAATGAGTTGAAGTATTGAAATTGAAAGGACAAAGAGAGTGTGAAGCTTAGAAAAGAGATGCTGGTTTAGTCTAAACTGAAACACTGTTCAATAATTAGATTATAACTAGAGCTGAAGAACTTGGATTTAAGTCTAGTTTATATGGATGAAAAGCTAAGACACAGGCCTAAAACTTTCTTGGGAAAGTAAGACTTAATTCTGTTGTTTGGAAATCCAAATCTTAACAACAACGTAGAAGTTCGAATCTGTCTTGTAGCCCAAACACTATTCAGTGTTTAGCCCATATCTCGAGAACAAAAAGTCCGAATGACCTCAATTTTTTTTCTAGAAAGTTGAGACAATTTCCTATAACTTTCATGTGTAAGGTTGGTTCAAATTATGATATTATCAATGATGTTTTGTCTAGACAAGAAGATAAGAATTCTCTCCAAGTCAAGATATGACCACCCACTCAACAATTAGTCATCAAATCAATAGTTCCAAATTTTGGCCTATAAAAGGGGGCATTTGCCATGCATTTATGCATCTTGGTTTCTAGATCAAGATCATGCTCTTGCTTTCTGTCTTTGTATTTTTGTAATGCTTAATTTTGCTTTCATTAATATCTTGTTTATGCATTTCAATTCCTTTCCTTTACTTAGTTAGTTTTTATCTTATTTATGTTCTTATCTTGTTTATTTATGTTCTTTCATTATGTTTAGCTAAGTTTATCATGTTAAGGTGAAAAAGTTACACTAATGGTGTAATAATAAGTATAATGTAAACTTAACATGGACTTTAATATTTGAAACTAACATGTTTCGTATTTATTATCTTATTCACTCTTAATACTTTGGTTGTTAAATGGTTAATCTAGATTTATGTTGTAGAACACTTGGTACAATAAATACTTGGCACTTTCATAGCCTAATTGTATGGTGTAACCGACACTTTTGCTATGAAAAGAACTTGATTTGTTGTTAACATAAGTTATAAGCATGAATGCATGAAAACATTTACAATTATTAATATTATTTGAATAAGATAATTAATGTAATCATGTTAGCCATTTGTAATCCGATTGGAACATCCTTTGCGTGTGATTTCCAGTTGAGTAATAAAAAGATTTTATACTATACTTGGTTAAAATACTATTAATGGATCTTCTAACCTTGACATTTATTTTTATCATTGTTTAATCCTCACATTAATCCTACCATTTCAAAGTTCCCATCAACTTTATTATTATTATTGTTGTTGTTGTTGTTGTTGTTGTTGTTGTTGTTATTTTTATTGTTGTTATTGTAGTTATTGTTGTTGTATTATTGTTGTTTATAATTTATACAATTAACCTCCTTGTGATTCGACACCGGCTTTGATGAGTTATTTATTACTTCGACACTCCTGCACTTCGAAGAAGACATAAACCTTTTGGTTGTGTTATCTTTTGTAAATAAAAATGCCTTATTGTTTTGTTGTAGAAAATGTTCCCTTTTTCACGGTTATCTAGAATGGATTAATTTTTCTTCTAAACATAATGTTGCCCCCTTGTATTGGCCATTGCCCCCAAATGTGCTCTATCATTGATATGACCAAAAAATTGATGTCTTCTACCAAGTGCAGGAGTGTCGAAGTAATAAATATTCTGGCAAGACTAGGGTCGAACCATAGAGAGGTTAATTGTATAAATAATAATAATAATAATAATAATAATAATAAGTTAAAGAGGACTTTGAGATGTAAGATTAATGTGATGATTAAATAATAAAAAAAAATATCTAGGTTAGAGGATCCAGTAATAGTATTTCAAACAAGTATAATATAGACTCTTTTTATCACTCAATTTGAAACCATACATAAAGAAGGTTCCAATCGAATTATAAGTTGTTAACATAATTATATTAGTTATCTTATTCGAATAATGCTAATACTTGTAAATGTTGTCAAACATTCATAATTATAACTTATATTAACAAAAAATCAAGTTTCTTTCATAGCACAAGTATCGGTTACACCATACGGTTTTGTTATGAAAGTGCTAAGTATTTGTTGTACCAAGTGTTATACAACATAAATCTAGATTAATTATTTAACTAGCAAAGTATTAAGAGTGAACAAGATAACAAATATAAAACATGTTAATATCAAACATTAAAGTTCATGTTCAGTTTACACTATAGTTATTCTTACACCATTAGTGTAACCTTTTTCACCTTGACATGATAAACTTAGCTAAACATAATGAAAGAGAGAAACATAAATAAACAAGATAAGAACATAAATAAAATAAAAGTTAACTAAGTAAAGAAAAGGAAATGAAAGACATAAACAAGATATTAATGAAAACAAAACTTAAGCATTACAAAAATATAAAGAGAGAAAGCAAGAGCATGATCTTGTTTTGGAAACCAAGATGCCTAAATGCATGACAAATGCCTTCTTTTTATAGGCTAAAATTGAGAACTATTGATTTGATAACTAATTGATGAGTGGGTGGCTAACTCTTGACTTGGTGACAATTATTATCTTCTTGTCAAAATAAAACATCATTGATAATATCAGAATTTGAACCAGACTTTTCATGAAAGTTATAGGAAATTGTCTCAGCTTTCCATGAAAAAAAAAATAAGGTCATTTGAACTTCTAGAACTTGAGATATGGGCTAAATACTGAACAGTATTTGGGCTGTTGGACAGATTAAAATTCTTACATTGTTGCTAAGATTTGGACTTTCAAACAACAAAATTGGGTCTTGACATGTAAAAATTTTTAGGCTTATGTCTTAGCTTTCCATCTATATAAAGTGACATGACAAAAACATTGATGTCTTCTCCCAAGTATAGGAGTGTCGAAGTAATAAATAACCCGGCAAGACCGGGGTCGAACCACAAGGAGGTTAATTGTACAAATTATAAATAACAATAATACAATAACAATAATAACAACAATAACAACAATAATAATTATAATAACAATAATACAATAACAATAATAACAACAATAACAACAATAATAATTATAATAACAATAATACAATAACAATAATAACAACAATAACAACAATAATAATTATAATAACAATAATACAATAACAATAATAACAACAATAACAACAATAATAATTATAATAACAATAATAGTATCAATAATAATAATAACAATAAGAGTAATAGTAATAGTAATAGTAATAGTAATAGTAATAGTAATAGTAATAGTAATAGTAGTAGTAGTAGTAGTAGTAGTAATAATAATAATAATAATAATAATAATAATAATAATAAAGAAGAAGAAGAAGATGATGAGAACTTTGAGATGAAATATTAACGTAAAGATTTAACAACGATAATAATAAATGTCAAGGTTAGAGGATCCACTAATGGTATGTCAAACAAGTATAGTATAAACTCTTATTAGTCAATTGGAAACCACACACAAAGGAGGTTCCAATCAGATTATAGATTGTTAACATGATTACATTAGTCATCTTATTCAATTAATGTTAATACTTGTAAATCTTGTCAAGCATTCATGATTATAACTTATGTTAACAACAAATCAAGTTCCTTTCATAGCTCAAGTGTCGGTTATACCATACAGTATGGGCTATGAAAGTGCCAAGCATTTGTTGTACCAAGTGTTATACAACATAAATCAAGATTAGTCATTTAACAAGCAAAGTATTAAAGAGTGAACAAGATAACAAATACAAAACATGTTAGTATCAAATATTAAAGTCCATATTGAGTTTACACTATACTTATTCTTACACCATTAGTGTAACCTTTTCACCTTGACATAATAAACTTAGCTAGACATAATAAAAGAAAGAAAAATAAATAAACAAAATAAGAACATAAATAAGATAAGAGTTAACTAAGTAAAAGAAAGGAAATGAAAGGCATAAACTTGATATTAATGAAAGCAAAGCATAAACATTATAAAAAATACAAAGAAAGAAAGCAAGAGCATGATCTTGATCTGGAGACCAAGATGCCTAAATGCATGGCAAATGCCTCCCTTTATAGGCTAAAATTAGGAACAATTGATTTGATGACTAATTGATGAGTGGGTGGCTAACTCTTGACTTGGTGATAATCCTTATCTTCTCTTGTCTGCCCAAAACGTCATTGATAACGTCAAAATTGGAGTCACTCGAAAACATGAAAGTTGTAGCCAATTGTCTCAGCTTTCTTGTGTAAAATATTCAGCTCATTTGGACTTCTAGAACTCTAGATATGGCCAAAATACTGAATAGTGCTCGGGTTGGAGGACAGATTCGGGCTTCTTTGTTGTTGCAACAATTTGGACTTGAAAATGGACTTTTTAGATCTTGGACACCATATAAAATTGTAGGCCTATGTCTTACCTTTCCAACCATATAGAGTAGACCTAAATCTAAGATCTATAGCTCCAGATATGACCCAATTACCAAATAGTGTTTCGGTTTGGATTGCACCGACATCTCTTTTCTAAGTTTGACCATCTCTTTATCCTTTCAATTTCAGTTCTTAAATTCATCAATCAATCCTTTCATTGATGTGATAGGCCTTTCAATTCCAGTTCTTAAATTCATCAATCAATCCTTTCATTGATGTGATAGGCCTGCATTTAAAAGTCATCAATCATTCCTTTCATTTATGTGATAGGCCTGCATTTAAAATGAACATTTACCACAAATTAAAGGTATCTTATATTATTAGATATATTATTATAAAACATGGTTTAGTTAAGGAGTTATTGATACTTCAAGTGCAAAATGATGATATAAAACCTTGATAAAAATGCATTTTTAAGTACTAATCATAAAGCAAACCTAAATTTGAGATCTACAACGTCAGATATAACCCAATTACTAAATAGTGTTATAGTTTAGATTGTACCAGCTTCTCTTTTCTAAGTTTGGCCCTCTCTTTATCCTTTCAATTTCAATACTTCAACCTATCAATCAATCCTTTTATTTATGTGATAGGCATGCATTTAAGATGAACATTTACTATAAATTAAAGGTATCTTATGGTATCAAACTTGTTATTATAAAACATGTTTTGGTTAAGGAGTTATTAATACTTCAAGTGCAAAATAATGATATAAAACCTTGATAAAAATGCACTTTTAAGTACTAATCACACCTCTAACCAGCTTATTACTAGTCCCTAATAATCAAAACGTTAAAATAGAAAAACAATTTGTAAATGCCACAAAGTAAGACATTCATCATTCAACTTCCATTAATCTATCTAGATACATAAATTCTCATTAAATTTAATAAACCTTAAATAAGATATTAATAAACCTTCCTTTTGTTCTCAATATATCAACACATAGTTATGGGGCTTTACTTGGAAGAAAAATTTTTTTTTGTTCTAATGTTTAAGATTAACTTCCTTGGGTTACGATTATTACACTTTTTTTTTTCTTTTTTTATTAATATACATGTAACTTTAAAACACAATGCATCTTTAACCTATGTAATGAGCTTTCGGCTAATGACTCCCAGACTAGTTGGTCTTAGGGCATTTGGTGTTGAGACACCCTTTCGAGTTTAATAACTCGGGTTGCAGATACTGATACGTAGATAGTGCAATATTTGATTCCCTTAATCTTTTCTCCTCAACCCATGTAACAAACATTGGGCCAATAGCTCCCAACTCAGTTGACTTTAGGGTATTAAGTATTAAAACACCCCTTCGGGCTTAATTGCTTAGGTTAAGGAGGCTACGAAACCAAACTTATCTATATTTTTATTATCATCATTTTTTTTTTGCAATTTATATACTGCCCCTTTCCCTTAGTTGTTACCTTTAATAAAAGAATATAAATAATGTAATAATCTAATGTGCAACCCACAATCATATGTTAAAGTGTGTGTGTGAAAATAAAGGTTTAAGAATACTTGTTAAATGAGTATATGAGTATAATTAAATGATAACACTATGAGAGTTTGCAAATCTGAATATTTCAAGAAATATTTTAATAGACCTTGTTAAGAATGCTTACTAAGATACGTCTCAAGAGTCACTTTTAATAAAAGAACTCCTTTACTCTGTCATCCTAGTAACAATAGCATTGCAAATCATTTATGAAATACAAAACTTTGTTAGTTATTCTTTTTAATAATATCAACTACTACTCTTTCTCCCCAACCAAAATGAGACATTGTCCTCAATGTTCTAAGGTAGAATGATAGAGTATAAAAGACATCATTTGAAATACCGAATATTGACAAACCTGAAACACACGTAAACAAATATAAGAAATAAGAAAACAAAAATGTTATGCTTTATTAATAAAACCAAAAGACATAATTTTTTGCAAACTAAGACTCAAATTGTAGTTGCAATTGTAGCTCACATCTTCCCTTAGTTTTACGTCCAAGAACTTGTTAAACGCCTTTTATGGATCAAGCATAAGCTTCCCATATAATTTTCTTAAAAACTGACAAATAAAGTCTTTTTTTAGTTAGATTCTCAAGACTAAATCGATCATATTCTTTATGAAAATGGGGTCATAAATCATGAATTGCACGATGCACATCTCCACTAGGATGCATCTCAAGAGTTAATAGAAGATTATCTAAAGACTCCTTACTCAAGTCTTCCTTAATATAATTTATAAGACATGAGATGTTTGGTAGTGTGCAAGTTCAGCATTTCCACTAATTCACTACTAGCTATATTAGTGCAACTACCTCTATATATAATTAAGCTACATATTTTATTCTAAACATGGTATCTCGTGTAGAATATGTTCTCTGCTTGACCGCTTTTTATGATCGGCTTGTTTTAACTCGTAAGTGCACGAGTGTGCGATGTAGCAATTAACTCGGTAAGATCGAGGTCATATCCACAGAGAGCTAGATCTGGAAATTAAGGTAGGTAACAAAAAAAAAACTCAAGAGAAAGTAAATTAACAATAACTTGGTTGAAAATAATTGATGGATTTGTTTTCAAAGATGAAAAAGTGTAAATAGATTTTAAATGACAAGAAAAGTAAGTCTTGGTCCAAATCAATTTTAATGGTGATGTATTGGTGATTTCTTCAACATATATAAGATAACTCAACCTAATATCAACGATGGTGATATTGGGTTGGAAGATATTACAATGAAGATTAGAAATATGAAGATTGATTATTGCTTAAGAATGAACAAGTACTTTCATATTAAGTAAGACATTGAATCAAGCAATCTCTATACCAAAACTAAAGTTTATGCATAAAAATTCAAGATTATAACATTACCTAAATGGTTTCTAAAATTTCTTTGCAATAATAAATCATTCATGAAGAAAATAAGAAGATAAACATTAAGATTCATTCATATCCTAAAGAACTCACCTCAATCACCATTATCCTTGATTTGGATCCAAGAAAGAGTTTAGCCAACCATGATTATATATCAGAACACTTTAATAAACATGAAATAGCTTGAATAAAATAGAAATAATAAGTTTTACAAACTAAAGAACTGAAATCTATAAAGAAGAACACAATACAATTTCAGAAAAAATTCGGACACAAATTTGACTCTAACGTTGGACAGCAATTTGACCCTCTTAGAAGCTTTTTTTCGAGAAGTCTATTAGAGACATATTTATAGGAAATGATGTCACCTTTCCAGATCATTAAAGAACAGCTCATTTGGACACCTGAGTCAAACGTTATGGGCAAAACACCGAAAGGTGTTCTGAAAAATCAAATCAAGACAGCTTTACAACTACTTTGGTGCACGTTTTTCTTCCTCATTTATGAGGTGTCTCCTTCTTCTTTTTGACTCAAAATAATGTTAAAATATCCCCTCCATCTTTCCATCCATGTGCTTGCCTTCTTGGATCAATGGATTATCCAAAATAAATCAATTGTTATTTGTTGTGTGGACATGTAAGATCATGGATTGTGTTTGGGTTGATTTGGGGTTGATTTAGGGCTGATTTGGGGCTGAATTTGAGCATCAAATAAGTATACAAATGTATTTATTATTTGGGATAAGATTGACATTGAAACCTTGAGTGTTTAATGGTTGAAGTTTGCACACAACATAAGGCAAGTTTGGGCTTGAAATAAATCATATGATATTCTTTTCTAGAATTGGAATAGAATTGATTTTTGGGACAAATTTGGAGCACTTATTTGAACCAAGATTTGCTTCAATCTTCAACTAAATCTCTCTTCAATTCTTTATTCTGAATTCCGATGTTGAATTTTCTAAATTAATTCATTTAATCTCCAAAAACCTATCAAAACATTAAAACAAACTTCATTACTAAACAACACATCAATTATTATAAAAAAAACCAAATAAAAACAATAAATACATATGTAAAATAAGAGACTTAATGACACTTTTGATGCACAATCACACCCCCCAACTTAGATTTTGCTAGTCCTCAAGCAAAAGAAAACATAAAACCTTTAAAATAAAAATAATAATAATAACAACCATAATTAGGCTCGATTAATCACACTTGAAAGACCTATCATGCAAACATTGGTATCTTTAACTTAGTGTACACAATAGCAAATAAAGAAAAATAAGCATACTCACATTCTCTAAATCAAACATCCATACAAAATTTCCAAATTCAGTCATATTTATCGTGCAATCAACATAATTGATTCATATGAAAACTCAACTTGTAATCTTCCCTTCTCACCAACACAAACAAGGTAGCAAACTAGAGAAATATCTATATATATTTTTTTTTCTTTTTTTTTCTTTTTTTTTTGAAGATATGATTTATTCTTTGTCTTTAAGTTGTCACTTCCCTTTTGACGCGAATACAAACATTTGTGATGAATGCACCCGGTTACTCACAAAGTCACAAACTTAAAGTGCTTTGCATACTCATATTTCAAGCGGTCGTTTGACGTAAAGATAAACATTTGTGATGAATACCCCTAGTTACTAAGCAACTCAAAACATTGGAGTAGATAGAACTTTGTACACATTTATTTATTTATTTATTTATGTAATGATTATTACTCTATTTACTTAAACCTTGTTTAGGACTAGATCAAAAGGGATAATCACAAGTAAAGCATCATACTCATCTTTCATGCATATTCACACAACTCACACAACTTTTACAAGGAAATATGTACTTCAGTAATCTTAAAAAAAAAGTATGCTATATCTTGCTTTATAAGATATTATCTATCCCAAATTAAAGCATGCAATGTTTAACACAATAATGAACCCAAAAAGGTAGTGATGATCCTAAACAAGTCTCATTCACATACCAATGCAAGTATTTTTTTATTTTTTTTAACAAGCATGGTTATCTCAAGCATTCAACATAATGAAATATCTAAAATTAAGTTTTACATTATCCTCAATGTAAAAGAGAAAGAGAAGAAAAGTATAAAGATTAGAAAATTGTTACTCCCCTTCTGTTTTCAAGGATGAATGTTTGATTGAATTATGCATGAGCTGACTTCTTGCTTGATTTTTTTTTAACCTGCATATCACAACTAAAAGAAAACATTGATGTTTTATTTTATTTGTTTTTTGAAAATAAAGAACCTCACACCCCTTTTTTTTTTTGGTAAGTTGACGTATATATTAAAGGAAAATGATACAAAGATTATAAGGGGCATACCCCAGATTTACAATGAGAACAAAAACGTAAAACAACAGATGGCTACATGCTAGCCACCGAACTGAAAACTCAAGATCTAACTTGATTCGTTAGGGAAACCAATACAACCAACTAAATATCAAATGAAGAATCTATGTTATTAACCCTCCAGGCTCGTTGGATTCTTTTATTTTCATTTGTTGGTAGAACGTTCCTCATCAAATCCAGCTTATCACGGATGATACATTCAATTTGATGAAAGACCAAATTCTGAGTTCTAAATATTCCAGCAAAGGTCCTTGCATTCCTTTCTTGCCAGATATGATACACTTTAGCTGCAAAACTGAGTTTACGAGAAAAATTGACGAAACTTTTGCCATGCCAAGTGACAGTGGCCCATCGAATCCATTCATCCCATCCTGTTGTCATTCTTGGAATGTTGCATCTGTCACAAACATCCCCCCAGATCGCTTTAGTATAGGAGCATTCAAAGAACAAGTGGTTGTGATCTTCGTTGTTGCGGAGACAGGGTGAGCATCTATTGGGACCATGTATACCAAATCGATGAAGTCTATCTTGAGTTGTGAGTTTCTGTTGGACAGCCACCCAAAG
>NW_011500917.1:47657-75685 GCF_000495115.2 Populus euphratica | reverse complement strand
TCAATCCTTTGGTTGTATCACAAATCCATTAAAAAATTTTAAAGAATGTTGCGGAGTGTGAGCAGGTGCAATGTCGTCTAGCGATGGCGAAAGCTTTTTATCATGCCTCCGATGTGAGGTGTTATATGTTGGAAAGGGTTTTGGATTTAATCATAAAATTATGATTAAGGTTTTGGAGTCGCCACCTAGTATTATGGTCACTAAGAACCTATACTCTATGAGAGTTTGAGTAAGGGACTGGTTGTGCAAGGGGAAGAAGCATTATCCCTAGTGCACCCTACCTAAGGTAAGCTGCATTGTTGTTTGATTGTTTTTTTCTAAGTCGGGTATCTGTTGGTTTTTTCCAATGCTCAAGATAGATTTATCTTCGTGAGAGAGTCTCTACCTTATTGGGTAAAATCCTAACATTTCTAAAGTTTGAATTTTAGCATCGCATTTATGTGTACTTTATCGTGTAATTTTATATCTCATAAATATTAAAGTCCACATCTGGATTAAAACAAAAATTGTAAAAAGATTTTTTTGATATATTGGCCTAATCCTAATGGATAATCATAAACTAGTTATGATATCTATTTTTGGAATTTTTTTACATGAAAAAGATGCAATTTTTGTTTTTTATGAAAAATATGCTTGGAAAAATTTCAGGATTTGACCGTATGCAATAAAATATTTTTTTTATTTTATTTGAAAATGGAAATTAATATAAAAGGTTTTTGAGATTTTTTTGAAATATTTTTGAAGAAAACTGGTATTTTAATACTGGATTTATATTTTATAGTGTAAATATATAACCCGATATTATGCAAAATTGGTAGAAAAATATGCAAGAAAATCATAATTTTTTTAAAAGGATTTTTTATTTTATTTATTTTTTATTACTATTTTTTTTGTGACCCCTAGAACTATGGACGTGAGTTATAATTCACATCTACTGTTCATTTAACAGTGGAATGTGAATTATAATTCCCGTTCCACTATTCAAAACAGTGGAACTCTCACGGGAGGATAAAGGTGAAGCAAGGGAGGCGGATCACCTGGCATGACAGTGACGACTGGCTGGCGGGGGAGGACAACCTGAAGCCAGTGATGGAAATGACGGTGGAGTTGGCTGGAGCAGCTATAGCTGGAAGAGAAAGAAGTAAAAGTTACAAAGGAGAGAGAAAAGAGAAAAGTTGGAAGGAGAAGAGGGAGAGAGTCTCGGTGGCTGCTTGGTAGCCGGTTGGTGGTAGAAAAGGTGAGGGAATGATGTGAGGATGGCGGCTCAGGCTGTGACAAGGATGGTGGCCGGTGGAGGAAGAAAGAAGAAGAAGAAAACCTACAACAGGGAGAGGAGGGAGAGGAGAGATAAGGTAATGGTGGTTGCTCTGCCACTAGAGAGGAGCTGGGTTGATGGAAATGATAGTGGTAAATCCGGTGATGGTGGTGGCTAAAGGCCACAATAGAGAGAGAGAAAGAAAAGAAAATTTGCAGAAATCAGTAGAAAAACTAGTTTTTTGGCTGACTTTGTACCCGATTTTCTCCTTTCTCAAGCCATGAAATCCACCTCTATTTATAAGTGGTGGAAGAGGGCAATCATTTCTACACTAGGAAAAAATTCAGCCCTTGACTCAGTTGGGAAAGATCCTAACCACTGGCTCAAAATAGGTATCATGAGTTGCAAATCTGCAAACAAAAGCTAACTGAGTTGACCTCTTTAGGGTGCCACTAGAGATAATTTATTGTTATTTAGCCTAAACTGATCAGATGGTATTGTAGAAAAAGTGCAGAGGATCATTTTCGTATAAGATTTGTCAAATTTGGTGGACATTAGGTATATTTAATGCAGCTGCAAAGTAGGTAACCTGATAAGCTTTTTCAGAGAAAAATAAGATGATAATGAACAGTGCTGATTTCTATTTTTGCCAAAGTTCATTCCAGTCTTCTCTTTTTCAATTGCTTTCAATTAAAACCTAATTGACCCTAAATTGTTTTTATTTAGTGCAATTTAGCCCCTAATTTCAATTAATTAACTTGGTAAAAATTAAATTTAATCTCTTAAAATTCCAATCTTCTCAATTAATCCAAAATTAGACTCTCAAACTTAATTTTTTACCAAGCCCAAAATAAAATT
The DNA here is from genome assembly GCF_000495115.2 of Populus euphratica. Taxonomy (NCBI): domain Eukaryota; kingdom Viridiplantae; phylum Streptophyta; class Magnoliopsida; order Malpighiales; family Salicaceae; genus Populus; species Populus euphratica. Next base: position 73,572 of record NW_011500917.1, on the reverse strand, counting down.
AATTTGACCTATTTAAAGTATAATTAAGTCATTGCACTTAATTAAATCCTTCAATTGGACCCAAATTAATCCTTAAATATAATTAAAATTTAATTTAGCCCATGATTAAATCAATTTGACTAATTAAAAATTTAATCATGTCATTGGACTCAATTTTTATGTAAATTCATTAATAATCATTCAATTTGACCTTAAATTTGCATTTTTTTTCTATTTTTAGGCATAATGGGGTATAATTAGGCCTTGAATTTTCTAAAAAAAAATTACAGCTTGATTGTTTTTCTTATTTTTGTAGCCCTCCTTTATCTACTTTCTCTACATTGTCAACCTTTATTTTATTTTTTATTTTTTATTTTTTAAAAAATTGATTTTTAGGGAATAACCCAAAATTAAGTTATGACAAAGAAAATAATATTTTTTTTTATCAAATATTCATATCATTTCTTATTTTTGCATATGAGGTACACAACAATAAAACAATGTTAACATTTCCATGAAAATCTATAATATTATTTAAGAATCTTTAAAAAATTAAACAGTGATTTAAATATCATGCTAAACCTTTTTTTTTTATAGTGCACTTGAAATCCTAAGAAATAAAACATAGAAAGGGGTCAGGCGTGTGGGCTAAAGATATGGGGCTGGCATGCCTAACGCAACATAAAGAAGTGTCGAATGTGTGGGTCTACAAGGCTAGACATATATATAGTCTACTCTTTTTTAAAAAAATAAATAAATAAATAAAGAAACGATACATTGTGTGCTTGCCTAGATTCTATTACTAAAGAGGTGGCTAAAAAATAGGCTTTAAGTGTTTTAGACCTAAAAATCTATTTTCAACCAATTGTTTCCTAAAAAAACCTAATAAAAATCCTTAGAAACCTAATAAAATGATTTACTGACTCAAAACACTTCTAAATTGGTTCAAAACAAAAATATAAATTAAAGATAAAAAAACTTTTTGAACTTCAATTTACTTTTTTTAGCAAAACATGAGTTTGCTAATGTTATTTTCTCTTTCCTCAACTGTTTTCTAGCAACCCTCTCTTTACTCTTACAACTTAAGGATTGAAATGTAAGGAAAATGGAGTTCTAGACTAAAACATAAAAGTATTTAAACATAAGGACCAAAAAGTAAAGGAAAATGGAGTTCTAGACTAAAACATAAAAGTATTTAAACATAAGGACCAAAAAGTAAAGGAAAATGGAGTTCTAGACTAAAACATAAAAGTATTTAAACATAAGGACCAAAAAGTAAAGGAAAATGGAGTTCTAGACTAAAACATAAAAGTATTAAAACAAAAGGACTAAAAAGTAAAGTGGAAAAATTCCATGGGCTAAAGTTTCTTAAAAAAGAGTTAAATAAACAATATAAATAAATCTTGTATATTTGCTGATTTGTCAATTTTGATCCCCGCAATAAATTTTCTTAAAAAAAAGTTAAGCAAACAATATAAAAAAATCAAGTATATTTGTTGATTTGTTAGTTTTGATCTTTGTATTTTTAATTTTTCATAAGCAACAATTTTTTTTTAAATAGAGTACTTACCTAATATCATATTGTTTTCTTGAGGCCATGATAAACCAATAAAAAATAAAGAAAAACAAATAATCACATATAATTCTCAAGAAATAAAATATTGAATGATGAAATTAAAAAGAAATGATTATATTGACTTATTTATAGTTTGATCATTTTTTTTTGTTTCTCTATTGTTTGAAAAATTATTGTAATAACCTGAGATTTCCAATCATTTAATGATCGAAATTCATGCTAATTTTGTTTTGTAAAACATTACGTCAATGATATTTTTCACATTATTATTCCAAGAACTAGCCAATAGGTTTCATTTATTGGTAAAGTACAATAACCATATGATTTTGTAAATCAACATCCCCATGAAAGAGAACTCAATACACCTACCCATAACATTATATTTACATATTCAGAAGTTTACATTCTTGTTCTGATATAGTTTTTATTACAAGTCTTTATAAAAGTGTCGAACAATAATTTCACAACTAGTATATTTGTTCAAACTAGATACATAACGTCTTAACATACGGATACAAAGATCATATCAAAATATGTAGTCATGTTAGATGGGATTTCTACGCACTTTAATTGTGAGACGTCCCTATTACAATGCAAAATGGATAAAAAAATTATAAATAATCTAAACAGGATAATAAATATTTAAAAGAATATTATCACCACTTTCCATTAATAACCTAAATAAGTATATTCCTTCCTTTACTCCTTACATGCATAATACAACCCTTATTATTTTGTCAATTGTATTATCCTTACTCACACATCCAAACCTCTCTGTAGAATTTGTAGGGATCAAAGTTAATACATTGGTCATGGTTAAATTACTTCACTTTACCCTGGTCATCCTTTACGGCACCACTAACCACGGTCAATTGCATTACTCAAACTTAATCACCCAATTCGGATACCACTAGTCGGAGCTAAGCTGTAATACTCAACTGGATCATCTTTCTCGGATGCTATTAGCTGAAACTAATCATAATATCCAAACCCAGTCATCCATTTTGGATGCCATTAACCATAGTTAATTACAACATCTAAACCCAATTATCCATCTTGGATGCTGTTAGTTGAAACTAATCACAATATCCAAACCTAATCATCCATCTCGAATGCCATTAACAGAAGCTAATCACAATATCTAAACTCGATCATTCATCTTGAATGCTATTAGTCGAAGCTAATCACAATATCCAAACCCAGTCATCCAATTCGGATGTCATTAGCCAAGGCTAATCACAATACCCAATCAAACATTCTATGAACAATTTAGTAGTCACAATGAGATAGAATAATTCTTTTATACAACATCATTTCAAATATTCGATATTATTTAAGAAAAGGGTGGAGATCACCTATTTGTTCCTCTTGTAGGGCGTTCTTATTAAGTCAAAGATCTGATCCTGGTTGAACCGCCTAAGCATATTCATATTTTGTAATCATATAAACCAATACCATACATATCCCAAAAATACACACGTTCACATTCAAGTGTTCCATACATCTTGTAATCATATAATAAAAGTCATCATATTAAGACACTTCTCTTGATTTTAAACGTAGGTTACCACGAGCATCCTAGTGTTTAATTATTGAGTCTCGTAGTGAGTTATGTCAAAGTGATGATGAAATCGTCATGAGAATTAAGTCATTTTTGACACCTAGTTTATCAACAAAACTAAGTCACTGCTGTTATAGAAAACAGCTAGCGAATACTGAATTGCTGGTGACACATAAATTATCAATGAAAATTAGGTCACTGGTGACACAGAAATCATCAGCGACAATTGAGTTATAACTGACGCATGGAATCATCAGTGAAAGTTTAATTCACCACCAACTCAGAAATTATCAACGAAAGCTGAGTCGTTGATGCAACTATATTATTTGATAGTTTTACATATATTTACCTAGTATTTTGCCTATGTTTTATATATAAAATATCTTGATATTCTTTATTTTATGTTTTGAAGGTATTTTTGGATGTAAGAATAAAAAATAAGTAAATAAGAGATAATTGACAGATTTGACCCCCAATTAATGTTTTGTGCAAAGCTTGAGCTCTAGATGTCAAAACAAAGTGATTCCAGTGGCATTAGAAAGATAACATCCATACCTTTATATAGCTATATGGCAAGTAAAAAAAATAAAGAATGTGGAAATCACAACCTTAAAAGATAAATCTCGCATTCTACTAGAGTTATTGACCTTCAACCATTCTGACTTGAATATCTTTTAGTTAGAGAAGTTCATTTGATGCAAACTCAATTTTTTTTTATTTTTTACTCGAAGGCCTATCAACATACCAAATTTCAACACAAAACAAGCTTATATGATAGATATATGATTTTTTTAAGATAACACATGAATTCTATCAACAGACAGGTTTTGTAAAGAAATAAGTCCAAATTACTTCCTAAAGCATCTAAATTGATATTGAAGTCTTTATTTCAGCAATTTAGCTCCTCAAAGTCAAAAGTCAAAGCTTGAAGATTTTATGCAAGACTATTTCTCTTTTTTAGGAAAATAGTTAGTGAAATACTTAAATGTAAATTGTCTACTTAGAAAAGGATTATTATGTAGAAAAGATATTAGGGTTTCCTAGGATATAAAAAGAAAGAGAGAAGGAAAAAAGGTGTGTGGCTAGAAGAGAAGAAAAACACATCCTTTCCTCCAATAACTCGAAATCATGCATTCTTCTTTCTTTTATATTAGTTGTTCAATAGATATATAAGGCTAAGCTCTTTTTCTTGGTTGCAAGGATACAAAAATCTTCAAATGTCATATGGGGGAGATATGATTTTTTAAAGATGACAACTGAATTTTGCCAGCAAATAAGTTTCGTGAAGAAACAAGTCTAAATTACATTTTGAAGCATCTAAACCGATTTCCAAGTTTTTATTTTAATCATTTAGCTCCTCTAAGTCAAACCTTGAAAATTTCATGCAAGACTATTTCTCCTTTTTTAGAAAAATAGTTATTGAAGTACTTAAATATAAATGTCTACATAAGGGAGGACTATTTTATAAAATAGAGACTAGAGTTTTCTAGGATATAAAAAGAATGAGAGAAGAGAAGGGGGGTAGCCACCTAAGAGGAGAAAAACGCCCCCTCCTCTAAGAAACTCAAAATTATGCATTCTTCCTTTTTTTTTTATTAGTTGTTCAACAAACATACAAGACTAAACACTTTTTCTTGGTTGCAAGAACATGGAAACCTTTAAATTTCAAGAACTGTGAGATTTATTTTACCTTTTCTTTTCATTTTATATGATGAATATGTTTGTTCTCTTAAGTTTATTTTTCCTATGATTGTTTATTTTAATTGCTAGAGTGGACTCTAAGTTATTATTGTAGACAATCTATTGCTAAGTTTGATATCAAAACCAAAGTTGTGGTATGAACTTATGAAGCAACTGAGTTTAATAATTATAGTAGATCTACATCATTAATCTTAGGGAGAACATTCAAGCAAATCAAATATAGATTGCAGACAATTATGTTTTCTTAATTAATTAACTTATCTAGATCTAAAGGCTCCTATTGAATTAAATTATGATTAGTACTTAAAAGTGCATTTTTATCAAGTTTTTATATCTTCATTTTGCATTTGAAGTATCAATAACTCCTTAATTAAAGCATGTTTTATAATAACATATCTAATAATATAAGATACCTTTAATTTATGGTAAATGTTCATTTAAATGCAAGTCTATCAAATAAAATGAAAGGATTGATTGATGAGTTTAAGAACTGAAATTGAAAGGACAAAGAGATGGCCAAACTTAGAAAAAAGATGCTGGTGTAGTCAAAACAGGAACACTATTCAGTAATTGGGTCATATCTAGAGTTGTAGATCTCGGATTTAGGTCTACTTTATATGAATGGAAAGATAAGACATAGGCCTACAACGTTTATATGGATATCAAATTTAATAAGGTAATTTTCAAGTCCAAATTGTAGTAATAATGAAGAAGTCTGAATCTGTCCTACAGCTCGAATACTGTTCAGTGTTTGGCCCATATCTGGAGTTCTAGAAGTTCAAATGACCATTTTTTTTCTTCGAAAGCTGAGATAATTTCCAACAATTTTCATGTTTTAAGTGGCTGCAATTCTGACCTTATCAATGACGTTTTGGGCAGACAAGAGAAGATAAGGATTGTCACCAAGTCAAGAGTTAGCCACCCATTCATCAATTAGTCATCAAATCAATAGTTCCTAATTTTGGCCTATAAAAAGAGGTATTTTCCATGCATTTAGGCATCTTGGTTTCGAGATCAAGATCATGCTTTTGCTTTCTCTTTTTGTATTTTTGTAATGCTTAAGTTTTTCTTTCATTAATATCAAGTTTAAGCCTTTCATTTCCTTTCCTTTACTTAGTTAACTTTTATCATATTTATTTTCTTATTTTGTTTATTTATTTTCTTTCTTTCATTATGTTTAGTTAAGTTTATTACGTCAAGTTGAAAAGGTTACACTAATGGTGTAAGAATAAGTATAGTGTAAACTTAATATGGACTTTAATGTTTGATACTAACATGTTTTATATTTGTTATCTTGTTCACTCTTTAATACTTTGCTTGTTAAATGACTAATCTAGATTATGTTGTATAACACTTGGTACAACAAATGCTTGGTATTTTTATAGCCTATACTATATGGTATAACCGACACCTGAGCTATGAAAGGAACTTGATTTGTTGTTAACATAAGTTATAATCATGAATGTCTGACAAAATTTACAAGTATTAGCATTAATCGAATAAGATAACTAATGTAATCATGTTAACAATTTATAATGTGATTGGAACCTCCTTTGTGTGTGGTTTCCTATTGAATAATAAGAGTTTATACTATACTTGTTTGACATACTATTAGTGGATCCTCTAACCTTGACATTTTTTGTTATCATTGTTTAATCATTACATTTATCTTCCATTTCAAAGTTCTTATCAACTTTTTCTTCTTTATTACTACTACTATTAGTATTATTATTGTTGTTGTTGTTGTTCTATTTTTATTATCTATAACTTATACAATTAACCTCCCTATGGTTTGATCCCAGTCTTGCCGGGTTATTTATTACTTCAACACTCCTGTACTTGGAAGAAGACATCAATCTTTTGGTCATGTCAAATTACTAATGCAAACATTATGATTGTTTGATGGTTAGGGTTAGTTATATGGTGGATCCATTAACTAACCAATATTAAGAAGAAATAAATATTTAGAATATAAATTAATATAAATTAATTTTGGTTGACAGTTTTCTAATTTCTTTTCCTTTAGTCTAGATAACGTCCAAAACCTCAACAAGTTGCATATCATCTAGCATAAAAATCTGACTTGAACCTTGCTCGTGGGATCGACCCATTGCTTACTCTATATTATTTTGTGTGTTGTGTTTTAAGCTAGGGTAATTAATTTGTGCGGCTGTGACATTGCAACAATTTTTCTATGCTTACGTCTTATGATTGTTTATTTTAATTGCTAGAGTAAACTCTAAGTTATTATTGTAAACAATCTATTGCTAAGTTTGATATCAAAACCAGAGTTGTGGTATATAAACTTGTGAAGCAATTGAGTTTAATAATTATGATGGATCTACGTTATTAATTTTAGAGAGAATAAATTAAACATGAACTGTGGATAATTATGTTGTCTAGTTAATCAATTTATCTAGTTCTTAAGGCTGCCGTTGAATTAAATTACTAGTACAGACACTATGATTATTTGTTGGTTAAGGTTAGCTATACGATAGATCTGTTAATTAACCAATGTTAAGAAAAGATAATGATTCAGAATATAAATTGATATTTCATTTCAATGATTGGTTCTGATTTTCGTAGGTGAATGTCTACTTGAAACCAATATTTGTTCTCTTGATAGTTTTTTGATTTATTTAATTTAGCTTGATTGTTTTATTCTGTTATAGCGTAGATAATTACAATCCCTCCCAATTGGTTGCCGTATAGCATAAAAATCTAAACTAAACCTTCCTCACGGGATCAATCTCTTGCTTGCTCTGTACTATCTTGTTTATTTAAGCTAGGTAATTAATTTATGTGACTGCGACAGTTGCTGTCGACTTAGAAATTATCAGCGAAAATGAATTCACGGTTGATGTATGGAATCATCAGAGAGCACAATTCACTTCCGGTTTAGAAATCATCAACAAAACTTAGTCGTTGTCGACTCAGAAATCATCAGCAAACATAATTTCACAGTTGATGCATGTAATCATTAGCAAATCCAATTCACTACTGATTTAGAAATCATCGACAAAAATTGAGTTACTACTAACTTAGAAATCTTCAGTAGACACAATTTCACAGTTGACACATAGAATTGTTAACGAACCTAATTCACTGCTAACTTAGAAATTATTAACAAAAACTGAGTTGCTGCCAACTCGGAAATTGTCAGTGAACACAATTTCATGGCTGACATATAGATTCATTAATGAACCCAATTTACTATTAACTCAGAAATCATTGGTGACGATTAAGTCATTTTTTGTTTTATTCTTTCCCTTGGCTAAACATAAGATTTAAACTAAGTTTTCCCTCTTATAACATACCCCAACCTAGTTGGACATAAATCATCACCAAATCACACCCAATTCATTACAAGGTTATCAACTAATATGCAATTAAGTCTCAACATGTACATTTTACAAAGGTTCTCTTAACCATCATTTCAAGACCGAGATCTAATGTTGCCACAATTATACATGCTATGTTTTCAATTCTATCATGTCAATTTATCAACACAAATTCATAGTCAATTCATATTTCATAAGAGTCTCATTTCCATCCCATGTCTTATTTCTATAAGGGTGTTCGTCATGCAAAGTTTCCTTTATAGTTTCTCTTTTTTCTTAGACTGGACATTATTGTCCATTCTCTTCTAATTTACACATGCAATTCATCATTTCTATCACAAGTATACTCACAACAACATGCTACAATCACACCTTTATTCACTTGGTTCATAATCATGCAAATTCTTCAATCACATAGACAAGATCAAAGCATTAGTATAGCATGATTTCTATTTCAGCTCAAACATGTCACTAAGGGCTTAACAAGATTACAATTCTACACATTCCATCATTTCATCTTACTTTCACACAAGTTCTTCAATCATATATAAAAAAATTAAGACATTGACATAAACATGAATTTTGTTTCAACTCAAGAATTTTTCTAGGAGTTTAATAAGGTCACAAACTAGACATTTCATCTCCTTTCATTATTTCAATTGGCCGGCCTTTAGTTAGGGTTTGTTCATCCATAAATCCATTTCTTTTTGTTAAAGATTTTGAAATTATATTCCATTCACCCTTATTTTTCCTTCAATCTTTCCATTTAATCTTTCTGAATCTATGAGTGCAAGAGGTCTAAGTCTTTCCCCTTTGAGGTTTTTTCCTCTCTCTGTCTTGAAATCTTAAAGAAACATATAAGAAAGTGATGTTATTCTTACCACACAATTTTAAGCAAGCTTTAGGAAAGGTTCTAACAGTTCTCTTCCTCTTTTCTCTTGGTTTTTCTCTCCTCTTTCTGTTATTCTGGCCGACCTTTTAGGCTCCTCCTTCTTTCATGATTTTAGTTGTCTCTCCTTCCTCTCTCCATTCACTCAAACTCTCAAGAGAAATAGCATACAAGCTGGTTTGGTTACGTTTCTTTTTGGAAAGGAGTGGCTGTTGTAGTTAAGGCTGCTGGCCGATTTTTGGGGAGAGGAAAAAGTCATCTTTTTTTCCTCTCATCTATTTATACCCCTCTTAAATGAGATGATGGTGTTTAGGTGCTAATCATATTTGTTCTTATCCTTCTTTTGGGTTATCTTAGGGCTGGTTACCTCCCTATAATTTCCACCTAGGATATGCTGGTTCGCCCCCTTAATTTCTACTTAGAGTACGTTGGTTGGTTTTTTTTTTTTAATTTTTTCCTAGCATACACCGGCCTAATACTTTTTTTAATTGGGTTTTACTATTACACTTTCTCTTATCAACTTTATTAATTTTATAACACTTTATATCCTCTTATTTTGACTAAAGACAATCAACAAAAATTCTTGTATTATTTACAAATCTACCATTATATTTAATTTAATGCTAAAATGTTTCAGTGACTTGAAATAACAAATATAACATAATTTTTTATTTTTCTCTAAAACAATCATGCCCAAATCTCTCTCTGTCTTACAACTCCTTCCCGAGCAACAAAGTTGGATAAATAAATCTCACTTATGTTTCTTAACACTTGAAGTTCAAAATGGATTCTTAGTTTTTTATTTTTTGCCCAATTGGATCTACTTCTAGTGTCTCTAATTCAACATCTTCTTTCAATGCTAGCTCAATTGCAGCTATTTATTTGTTTCAGGGAAGCAAAAGCATTTACTTTTGAAAGTGCCTTACTAAGTATTTATTCCCAAAATCTCTTTCATTCTTTAAAAAGAGCACCTATAAGTCACTGATTTGGAAAGTTGAGCTCTTGGATCTCTACAGTTGTTGCCGTAGCTTTTATTTGGCTAGTGTAGCAAAACGATAGAACAAAGAGTGTAATCATGTGGGTGCCAACACTTATATTCACTTTTCAGACATGGATTATGCTTTGGCACAAGGTGGTTGTCCTAGGATTGAAGAACTTAAATTTGACCGTCTACTGCTAGTCATTTTGTATTTGTGTTATCATTGGAATTCACAGAAGGAGATATTGTTGTTAATCCATACAATGACGTGTCGTGTACTAGGGGACACTTAATAATTGTTAAAAGCCACTGCCACTATTTCCCCATCTCATAAACCACTACCAGACTAAAGCCAAGCACAGTTGTACACCCACATCCATCACAGTCCCCAGCAGTCAACAAATCTGTATCAACTTGTCTTTTGTTGTTTCTTCATCTCGAAGCGGGCCTGCATATCCTTCTCTTGAAAGGTTAATTCAATTGGAGACTTTGGGAACTCAATTTTACGAGGAATGGAACCCGTGAATTTGTTACCCTTGAACTCAAAAAAAAAAGGATAACCTTTTAATTATTTCAACGGAAAAAAAGTGCGAATAACACGATTAAAAGATTGATATTTTCTTTCAAGTATAGAAGTGTTGAAGTAATAAATAACTCGGTAAAATTGGCATCACAGGAAAGTTAACTATATAATAATAATAATAATAATAATGTGATGACGATGGTGATGATGAGTTAAAGATGACTTTTAGATGTTAGATTAATGTGGGGATTAAACAATAATAAAAATAGTTGTTAAAGTTAGAGGATCTACTAATAGTATTTCAAATAAGTATAATATAAACTCTTTTTATTACTCAACTGGAAACCACACACAAAAAAGGTTCCAATTGAATGATTTATCCTTAATAGTTCATTATAAATTTTTAACATAATCATATTAATTATCTTATTTAAGTAACACCAAACTTTTAAATATTGTTTGGAATTCATGATGCTAACTTATATTAACAACAAATCAAGTTTCTTCTATAACACAAGTATAGGTTATATCATACGGTTGGTTATAAAAGTGCCAAGTATTTTGTTGTACCAAGTGTTATACAACACAAATCTAGATTAACCATTTAACAAGTAAGGTATAAAGAATTAGTAAGATAAAAAGATAATACATGTTAATAACAAACTTTCTTGGATATAAACAATGAAGTTCATATTGAGTTTATAACATACATATTCTAACACTATTAGTGAAACTTTTTTACCTTGACATCATAAACTTAGCTAAACATAATGAAAAAGAGAAACATAAATAAACAACATAAGAACATAAGTATAGTAAAGAAAATGAAGCATAAACAAGAAATTAATGAAAGGAAAACTTAAATATTACAAAAATATATATAAAAAAGAGCAAGAACATGATCTTCATCTAAAATACAAGATGCCTAAATACATGTCAAATACCTCATTTATAGGCCAAAATTAGAAACTATTGATTTATTGACTAATTGTTGAGTAAGCGGCCAAATCTTGACTTGGTGACAATCCTTATCTTCTTGTCTAAACAAAACATCATTGCTAACATCAAAATTTGAATAGATATGAATCATGAACATTCTAGTAAATTGTCTCAGCTTTTCAACAAAAAAATTGAGGTCATTTGGACTTCTAGAACTCCAGATATAGGTTGAAAGTTAAATAGTATCTGGGTTGCAAGATAGATTATGACTTCTCCGTTGTTGCCAAGATTTAGACTTGAAAATGATATTTTTGAATCTTAGACTCCCATGAAAGTTCTAGGCTTATGTCTTAGCTTTTCATCCATATATAGCAGAGCTAAATCCAAGTTCTACAGCTGTAGTTATGATCCAATGACCGAATAGTGTTCCAGTTTAGACTAAACCAACATCTCTTTTCTAAGCTTGACTCTATCCTTGTCTTTTAAATTTCAGAAGTTAAACTCATCAATCAATCCTTTCATTTACGTGATAGGGCTGCATTTAAGATGAACATTTATCATAAATTAAAGGTATCTTATAATATTAGATATAATATTATAAAACATGCTCTAGTTAAGGAGTTATTGATACTTTAAGTGCAAATAATAATATAAAACCTTGATAAAAATGCATTATTAAATACTAATCAGGGATCAAAGTGTGGGTTCTAAAAAGGAGAAGCAAAAATAAATTTGTTAAGATTTCAAGTGAATTAGAGAAATTGAGATTTAGTGTTTGTAAATACCAATAAATCTAAAGATACAAATTAAATCAGATACAAAGTTAAAAGTAAACTTACAAATGAGATATAAAATTTGATAGATTGTCAAAAACTTTCTATTCAAAATTTGCTAAAAAATCTCAATACGTCATCTGATTCAATATTACATACTTAAAGCGACCCTTCAAGTTTAGAAAAAGACTAAAATAACATAATTGAGACTTAAGTAAATGAATTTAATAGAAAATTAGATAAATAATAATCATCACACATTTTTTACTTATAAGAAACACAAACAAAAACTTAGAAAACTAAAAAATTAAAACAAGCATAATTTATTGTAGAAAACTCCAATGCATGCATGGTTAAACGATCTAGAAAGATCACATTTTAAACTTGAAAAACAAATATGCTAAACTTATTTTTCCATGTAATGAAGACATGCAAAATAAGGCTCAAAGTTGGCATATGTGAGGAAAATAATAAAATAATAAACTTCATCCATTTGCGTTACCAATCCAAACTCAAGTAAACCAACATCATTAGGACCATTACAGGACACACTTATGCCATGTTCCTTTAGTTGAAAAAGACTTATCCTCGAGTTATATGTATTATTATCACCATAGAAAAGACCTAACTCAACCACATTAAAAGTGTCTAAAATGTCTAGATATGCAGATAGCTTAATCTTGCAGGTATTTTCATCAATCTACTTTAGAAACTTAAATGGACCATTAACTCTAGGTTTAAACTTAGCAAACTTACCTTGTGGAAACCTTTTTTTTATTAAGATGCACTCAAACCAAATCACCTTCTTTGAAATCTATATGCTTACAATATTTATTAGCTTGAGATTGATACTTATAGTTTTGCCTTTCAATCTTGTCATAAACTTGTTCATGCAACTTTTTTAAGCTTTTAGCCCTTTCTTCAACATCGCCACTAAAATTCTGACATGTTAGAAAAGAAATGAAGTCTAATAGATCAATAGATTCTGACCATATACAACTTTAAAAGGACTAGAATCTGCACTCTAGCTAGTAGAATGGTTGTAAGTGAATTCAGCTTGTGGTAATATGATATCTCTCAATCATGAATATTCTTCTTCACCAAACTTCTTCAAAGACTTCCTAAACTCTTATTGAGGACTTTAGTTTGCTTATCAATTTGTGGATGATAAGAAGTGTTAAAATGAATATAAGTATTAAGTATCCTTTAAAGTATACACCAAAAATCACTCATGAACTTGGAATCTCAATCTAAAGTTATTGTTTTTGGAATATCATGAAGTTTAACAATCTCTTTAAGTATAAATCAGTAACAGCAGTAGCATTGATACGACCAAAAGATTGATGTCTTCTTCCAAGTGTAGGAGTGTCGAAGTAATAAATAACCCGGTAAGACCGAGGTCAAAACATAAGGAGGTTAATTGTATAAATTTAAATGATAGCAATACAACAACAACAACAACAACAACAACAACAACAAGAATAATAATAATAATAATACTAGTAGTAGTAGTAGTAGTAGTAGTAATAGTAGTAGTAGTAGTAGTAAAAATAATAATAATAATAATAGAAATAGTAATAGTAATAAAAGAAGAAGAAGAAGAAGTTGATGAAAACTTTGAGATGGAAGATCAATGTAAGGATTAAACAATGATAACAACAAATGTCAACGTCAGAGGATCCACTAATGGTATTTCAAACAAGTATAGTATAAACTATTATTGCTCAAATCAAAACCACACACAAAGGAGGTTCCAATCAGATAACAAATTGTTAACATGATTATATTAATTATCTTATTTGATTAATGCTAATACATGTAAATGTTGTCAGGTATTCATTATTATAACTTATGTTAACAATAAATCAAGTTCCTTTCATACCATATGATTTTTGTTATGAAAGTGCCAAGAATTTGTTATACCAAGTGTTATACAAAATAAATCTAAATTAGTCATTTAATAAGCAAACTATTAAAGAGTGAACAAGATAACAAATACAAAACATATTAGTATCAAATATTAAAGTCCATGTTAAGTTTACACTATACTTATTCATACACCATCAGTGTAACCTTTTCACCTTGACATAATAAACTTAGATAAACCTAATGAAAGAGAGAAATATAAATAAACAAGATAAGAACACAAATAAAATAAAAGTTAACTAAGTAAAGGAAAGGAAATGAAAGGCATAAACAAGATATTAATGAAAGCAAAACTTAAGCATTACAAAAATACAAAGAGAGAAAGCAAGAGCATGATCTTGATTTGGAAACCAAGATGTCTAGATGCATGAAAAATGCCTCCTTTTATAGGCCAAAATTGGGAACTATTGATTTGATGACTAATTGATGAGTGGGTTGCCACATCTTGACTGGGTGAAAATCTTTTTCTTCTTGTCTGAATAAAACATCATTGATAATGTCAGAATTTGAACCAGACCTCCACATGAAAGTTCTAGACAATTGTCTTACGTTTCTAAGAAAAAAGTTGAGGTCATTTGGACTTCTAGAACTCAAGATATGGACAAATTCGAACTTCTTCATTGTCGCTATAATTTGGACTTGAAAATGGTGTTTTTAAATCTTGGACTCCATAAAAATTATAGGCCTATGTCTTACTTTTCCTTTCATATAAAGTAGGCCTAAATCTGAGATCTACAGCTCTAAATATGACCCAATTACGGAACAGTGTTCCAGTTTGGACTACACTAGTATCTCTTTTCTAAGTTTGGTCATCTCTTTATCCTTTCAATTTCAATACTTAAACTCATTAATCAATCCTTTCATTTATGTGTTAGGCCTGCACTGAAGATGAACATTTACCACAAATTAAAGGCATATTATATTATTATATATGTTATTACAAAACATGCTTTAGTTAAGGAGTTATTGATACTTTAAGTGTAAAATGATGATATAAAACCTTGATAAAAATATACTTTTAAGTATTAATCACACACCCCGACTAGCTTATTACTAGTCTCTAGTAATCAAAGTATTAAAATAGAATTTTTTTTTGCAAATTCCACAAAGCAAGGTATTCATCATTCAACTTTCATTAATTTATCCAGATAAATGAACTCTCATTAAATTTATATATTTACTCAATACCTCTTAAACAAAATATTAATAAACCTTCCTTTTATGTTCAATATATCAACACATAGTTATGGAGCTTTACTTGAAAGAAAACAAAATTTTTGTTTTCATGTTTAAGGTTAACTTCCTTGGGTTGAGATTATTATCTTTTTCTTCTTTTTTTTTCTTTTTTTATTAATATACATATAACTTAAAAACACAATGCATCTTTAACCTATGTAATGAGCTTTTGGCTAATGACTCCCAAACTATTTGATCTTAGGGCATTAGGTGTTAAGATACCCTTACGTGCTTAGTGACTCGGGTTGCACATTTTGCTACATAGATATTGCAATGTTTGATTCCCTTAAGCTTTTTTCCTCAAACCATATAACAAGCATTGAACCAATAGCTCCCAAGTCAGTTGACTTTAGGGTATTAGGTGTTAAGATACATCTTCAGACGTAATTGCATATGTTAGGGAGGTTATGAAACCAAACTTATCTATGTTTTTATTTTCATCATTTTTTTTTGTTTTTTTGTGTTTCGTTTTTTTTATGTGCAATTTATATACTATCCCTTTCCCTTGGTTATTACCTTTAACAAAAGAACATCAATAATGTAATAATCCAATGTGCAACCCACGATCATATGTTAAAGTGTATGTATGAAAATTAAGGTTTAAGAATACATGTTAAATAAGTATATGAGTAGAATTAAATGATAACAATGTGAGAGTTTATAAACCTGAATATTTCAAGAAGTATTATAATAGACCTTATTAAAAATGGTTACTAAGATGTGTCTCAAGAGTCACTTTAACAAAAGAGCTCATTTACTTTGTCATCCTAGTAACAAAAGTTTTGCATATGCTTTATGAAATAGAAAACATAGTCAGTTAGTTTTTTTTAACTACTACCCTCTCCCCCTAACTAAAACGAGATATTGTCTTCAATGTCTTAATATAAAAAGACAGAGTATAAAAGACATCACCTGAATTAACAAACACTGACAAACCTGAAACACACTTAAATAAATATAAGAAATAACAAAATACAATAATAAAACCAAAAGACACCAAGATTCACAAATGAAGGCTTAAATCCAATCTAAGCGTTTTACGGCTTTCCTTAGATGACCAATTTATGCGACTCATGGAGAGATCAATTACAGGAATGAAATATTATAGTTGGTTAATCAATTGTTTAGCAGTAGCAGTAGAGATTATAATTTGTTGTGCCGAAGATGTTCGAAATTCTTGTTCCACAGCATGATCAAGAAACGACAACAACTTATCATAATAACCATTAACGTTTAACAAACCTATGGGTTTATGGTGAATGTGCAGTTGGGCCCATGATGAAATATGAAAGATCTCTTCCAATGTGCCAGACCACCTGGTAAGGCAATGAAGACATCAACATGGTTAAATATTGCATTCATTCGAGCAGACATTATGGAGACTTATAGTTCCTCTCCAATTGTTTTTTCAATGATCTCCCTTTGTGCTAAAGCTTTGGGGACCACCCCTAAAACTTGACTACCTCATAAAAATATAGCTATTGACACGCCCCCCATTAACCCAAGACTGCCTGTCCCATATACTAAATGAATCTTTCTCTCAGCTAGCACCTGACCAAGATGATTTGCTAATTCTAAAAACTCCTTTTCTTTCCTAGGACTAAATCCACCAAAAACACAAACATTTCTTATTTGATAACCTGAGAAACTTGCCATTTCTACACGCTTCTATATTTGTTAAATGTATGGGTTTAGTAGAAATGAAAGGAAGGAAGAGAGGATTTTATAGATGAGAAATTGAAAAGGCAATCATACCACCTACATGTAGGCTAGCCGGAGTCTCACTCACTCACTCTCTCTCTCTCTCTATTTATTTATATTTTTTAAAAAAATATGTATGTACAGGTAGTTATGATTGTGGCTCACACCTTCCTTTGGTTTTACGTCCAAGAACGGCTTAAACACCCTTTATGGGTCAAGCATAGGCTTCCCATCCAGTTTCTTTAAAAATTGGCAAATAGGGTCTTTTTTTTAGTCAGATTCCCAAGACAATGCCAAGCATGTTCTTTATGAAAATGGGTTCATAAATCATGAATTGCACGATTTATATCTTTACTATGATGAGACTTAAGAGTCAAGAAAAGATTATCTAAAGACTCTGTGTTTTGAAATAAATTTCACTTTTTGACAATTTTCATAGGTTTTGCAGAATGCATGTAAATCCTTGAATATGGTGGGCTAATAAAATTCACATTGTAAGATTTTTACAGTCGTCATTTTCGACGAGAAATGATCCCCACATGCCTTAGAGTGATAAAATTTAATGACACTACTTACCTCATTGTTATGAATGTATCTTTGAAATATTTGATCAGGACAATATTTGAATAAGTAAGGGTCATCACAATAAAAGTTTTACACATCACTCAAAAACTTTCTTTTGTCTTGGTTATCCAAATGAGCTGGCGAAAATCTTGAAGTAAGAAAATTGATATTTTTAGCAAACCAAGGCATTGAACTAAGAGAAAGTAAAGATTCAACAAGAGAGTAATCATCGATTAGTGTGATGTCGGATGTTGAATCTATTGCCAATTTTGACAAATGATTCACGATAATATTTTTTATGCCTTTTTCATCCTTGATTTCTTCCTGTTTATAAGTTTCAAAGATTTTACTATCATGATTAACTTCTTTTTGTTTGGTCATGGCATGAGGAAATGGAAGTACTAGTGGGGAATCAGTCTTTTCCTTGCAATATTCAGATTCAACACCTTCCTTAACTTTAGAGTGAGTTTTTCAATAACCTTACCACTGCGAAGAGTGATGACTGATTTGACTTAATCCATGTGTTGACTTCTAGAACTACTTGCATTTGTATTGTGTTACCCCTTGGGATTTTGCTGTGGTTGAGATGGAAACTTACTTTTATCTTAAAAACTAAGAGCAGATGTGAATTTTACAAGAGTATCTTTAAAATCTGTTATGGTTTGAGCAAGTTAAGTGTTGATTGTCTCTTGCTTTTCAATGAATGCATACAAAGTTTCCTCAAAATTTCTTCTAGAAGGTAGAGCATAAGGAGGTGCATATCCATAAGAATTTAGAAAATTATGGTATGCTTAAAACAATGGTTGTGAAGTTTGTGCATCACTCTTCCAACTGAAATTTGGGTGATTTCTCCAACCAGAGTTTTATGTTTGCGAGTATGAGTTATGATTGGGCCTTTAAAAACTGTTTAAAGCATGAGCTTAGTCATGGAGATATTCCTTAAAAGAAAGCAAGGTTGGACAGCCATTGATTGAGTGTTCAATGGTTTCACAAATTTGACACATAATGTTTTGAGTTGATTTTAATTGACCACTCCTTTTCAATTCTAATGCCTTGACTTTTCTAACTAAAGATGCAAACTTG
The DNA here is from genome assembly GCF_000495115.2 of Populus euphratica. Classification (NCBI taxonomy): domain Eukaryota; kingdom Viridiplantae; phylum Streptophyta; class Magnoliopsida; order Malpighiales; family Salicaceae; genus Populus; species Populus euphratica. The sequence continues at coordinate 54,801 of NW_011500917.1, read as the reverse complement.
GCTTGAAGGTCACGATCTTCCCTAAGGTTGTACATACCTCCACTAGATGTATGAGGTGGAGTTTTATTTGGTGCCTCATAAGTACCTGCGATGTCCTAATTTTGAGGATTTTCAGCTAACAAGTCTAAGTACTCTATTGCTTCATCAGGGTCTTTATCTTTAAAAGTTCCATTGCACATCAATTCAATATTTGCAAATCTCTTGGTGTTAATCCTTCATAAAAATATAAAACCAATTTTCATGTTTCAAAACCATGATGAGGGCAAGTATTAAGCAAGTCTCGATAGCTATCTCAACATTGATAAAATGTTTCTCCTGGTTTTTTAGTGAAAGTGGTGATTTGTCTTTTGAAAGAGTTTGTTCTGTTAAAAAGGAAAAACTTCTTTAAATTTTTTTGTTGCATTTCATCCCAACCACAAATTGATCTAGGTCTCATATTTTATAGCCTTGTTTTAGCTTTATCTTTTAATGAAAAAGAAAAAAGATTTAATCTAATAGTGTTCATGTTACAATTTGAGTCATTATACGTGTTGTAGACCTCCTCAAATTCCTTTAAATGTAAGTATGGATTTTTTAAATCTAAGCCATGAAAAGAAGGTAAAAGTTGAATAATACCTAGTTTAAAATTAAAATGAGATGCATCAAGAGGGAAAACTATGCATGATGATGCACTTGTTCTTGTGGGATTCATGTGGTCTCTATGTGTTCTAACACAGTTATTCTCATTATTCTTATTATGAAGAGATTAATTATCCTCTTCAGCCATATTTTCTGAAAATTATGAGGATACTTTATAAAGTCTACCACTTAATGTACATGACCACACTCTCATGTACGGGTAGGGATATAATAAAAGGAAGAAGAAAACAAAAAAAAAAGAAACAAAAAAAAAGAAACAAAGTTAGATACAAGAAAAGTGAAGATAAAATAAATACTATAATTTGTACAAGAATTTACCTCCTTGGCAACGGTGCCAAAAACTTGACATGATTAAAAGATTGATGTCTTCTCCCAAGTGTAAAAGTATCAAAGTAATAAGTAACCCGATAAGACCGAGGTCGAACCACAAGGAGGTTAATTGTATAAATTATTAATAATAATAATATAACAACAACAAATCCATGGGCTTGTTCATGGAGACATTCCTTAAAAGAAAGCAGGGTTGGACAATCATTGATTGAGTGTTCATTGGTTTCATAGATTTGACACACAATGTTTTGAACAGATTTTAATTGACCACTCTTTTTCAATTCTAATGCCTCAACTTTTTTAGCTAAAGATGCAAACTTGGCTTGGAGGTCATGATCTTCTCTAAAGTTGTACATACCTCCACTAGATGTATAAGGTTAGATTTTACTTCGAGTCTCATACGTGTCTGTAGTGTCCTAATTTTGAGCATTTTTAGTTAGCAAGTCTGGGTACTCCATTGCTTCATTAGGGTCTTTATCTTTAAAGGTTCCATTGCACATCAATTCAACCATTTGCTTATCTCTAGGTATTAACCCTACATAAAAAGATGAAACCAATCTCCATGTTTCAAAACCATAATGAGGGCAAGTATTACGCATGTCTCGATACCTGCCCCAATATTGGTAAAATATTTCTCCTGGTTTTTGAGTGAAAGTGAAGATTTGTCTTTTGAAAGAGTTTATATAAGATGGGAAAAACTTTTTTAAAAACTGTTGTTGCATTTCATCCCAAGCACGAATGGATCGAGGTCTCAATTTTATAGCCATGTTTTAGCTTTATCTTTTAATGAAAAAGAAAAAAGCTTTAATTTGATGGAGTTTATGCTACAATTTGAGTTATTATAAGTGCTACAAATCTCCTCAAATTCCCTTAAATACTAGTATGGATTTCACTATAATTTGTATAAGAACTTACCTCCACAACAACGGCGCCAAAGACTTGACAAGACCAAAAGATTGATGTCTTCTCCTAAGTGCAGGAGTGTCGAAGTAATGAATAACATAAATCTAGATTAGTCATTTAACAAGCAAAGTACTAAAAAGTGAACAAGATAGCAAATATAAAATATGTTAGTATCAAACATTAAAGTCCATATTAAGTTTACACTAAACTTATTCTTACACCATTAGTTTAAACTTTTCACCTTGACATAATAAACTTATCTAAACATAATAAAAGAAAAATAAAATAAAATAAGAACATAAATAAGATAAAAGTTAACTAAGTAAAGGAAAGGAAATGAAAGGCATAAACAAGATACTAATGAAAGCAAAATTTCAGCATTACAAAAATACAAAGAGAGAAAGCAAGAGCATGATCTTGATATGGAAACCAAGATGCCTAAATGCATGGAAAATACCTCCATTTTATAGGCCAAAATTAGGAAATATTGATTTGATGACTAATTGATGAGTGGGTGGCCAACTCTTGACTTGGTGACAATTATTATCTTCTTTTATCTGAATAAAATGTCATTGATAACATCAACATTTGAACCAAACCTCTACATGAAAGTTCTAGGAAATTGTCTCAACTTTCCAGAAAAAAACATTGAGGTCATTGAAGTCCTAAAACTCAAGATATGGGTTGAACACTGAACAGTGTCTGGGCTACAGGACAGATTCAAACTTCTTTATTGTTGCTATAATTTGGACTTGAAAACAACCTTTTTAAATCTTAGATTCCATGAAAGTTGTAGGCATATATGTCTTACCTTTCTATCCATATAGAGTAGACCTAAATTCGAGATCTACAGCTCTAGATATGACCCAATTACCGAACAGTGTTCCAGTTTGGACTGCACTAGCATCTCTTTTCTAACTTTGGCAATCTCTTTGTCCTTTTAATTTCAATACTTCAACTCATCAATCAATCCTTTTATTTATGTGATAGGTCTGGATTTAGGATGAATATTTACCATAAATTATAGTTACCTTATGATATCAAACTTGTTATTATAAAACATGCTTTAGTTAAGGAATTATTAATACTTTAAGTATAGAATGATGATATAAAACCCTGATAAAATGTACTTTTAAGTACTAATCACTAGTCAAATCTATGCTACCCTTTTCCAACTGTCTTACATAGGCTAACCATGTAGAACAACCCTTCCTCAGTAACTTTCTAGCCATTCCATAGCTACCATAAGGAAAACATCCTCTAAAAACGCGAGTCAAAATTTATGCTCGATCAAACAATTGGATCAAAAGTTATTGCCATTTTGAGCCGATACTCATTAATGGCCGACTAGACACCCCTGTCATAGAGTAGTGATTCCATAGTTGACCCAAGAAAAACAGCCTCTAAAAACCCTTGTAAAATTTTGAGCGTGATCTAACTATTGGATCAAAAGTTATAGCGGTTTTGAGCCAAATACTCAAGTATGGCCAACCAGATATCCTCATCATTAAATAACAATTCCATAACTACCCCAAAGAAAATAGCCTTTAGAAACCACTATAAAATTTTGAGCTTGATCCAACGATTAGATCAAAAGTTATGGCCCTTTTAAGCCAATACTCAAGTTCGGCCGACTAGATATCCTTGTCACTGAGTAGCCATACCATAGCTACCCTAAGAAAAACAACCTCTAAAAGCCCTTGTAAAAATTTAAGCACAATCCAACGGTCAGATAAAAAGTTATTGCCCTTTTAAGCCGATACTCAAGTTTGGCTGACCAGATATCCTTGTCACCAAGTATCCATACCATAGCTACCCTAAGGAAAATAGCCTCTAGAAATCCCTGTAAAACTTTGAGCACAATCCAACATTCAGATCAGAAGTTATGGCCCTTTTGAGACAACACTCAAGGTTATTGACTAGACGTCCTCGTTACTGAATAGTGATTCCATAGCTTACCCAAGGAAAAAAGCCTCTAGAAACCCTTGTAATTTTTTTAGCACAATCTAACGGTCGGATCAAAGTTTATAGCCTTTTTGAGAGGATACTTAAGGCTAGCTGAGCAGACCTCCACGTCACCGAGTAGTGATTCCATACCTAACCTGATAAAAACAGCCTCTGGAAATACCTATAAATATTTGAGCGCGATCCAACGGTCGGATCAAAAGTTATGCCCTATTTGAGCCAATACTCAAGAATGCCCAACTAGACCTCCTCGTCACCAAGTAGTGATTCCATAGCTACCACGAGGAAAACAGCCTTTGAAGACTCGTGTAAACATTTGCACAAAATCTAACGATCGGATCAAAAGTTATGGCCCTTATAAGCAAATACTCAAAGTTGGCCAACCATATGTCCTCATCACTGAGCAGCGATTCCATACCTTTCCTTCAAAAAACAGCTTATATAAACCCCAGTAAAAATTTAAGCACAATCCAACAGTTAGATCAAAAGTTACGGCCCTTTTGAGATGGTACTCAAGTATGGCTAACCAGGCCTCCTCGTTATAAAATAGCGATTCTAAAGCAACTCCGAGGAAAATAGCAACTCATGTAAAAATTTGTGCTCGATCTAACGAGCGGGTCAAAAGTTATAGTCCTTGTGAGCCAATAGGCAAGGCAAGCCGACCATACATCTTCATCATTGAGTAGCAATTTTGTAGCTTACCTAAGGAAAACAGCTTCTAGAAACCCTTGTAAAAATTTGAGTGTGATCCAATAGTTGGATCAAAAGTTATGGCCCTTTTGAGCTGATACTCAAGGGTGTCGACTAGACATCTCGTCGCTGAATATCGATTCCATAGCTTACCTAAGGAAAACATCCTCCAAAAACCCCTGTAAAAATTTAAGTGTGATCCAATGATCGAATCAAAAGTTATGCCCCTTTTGAGCTAATACTCAAGTATGACTAACCAGACCTCCTCGTCACCCAATAGCAATTCTATAGCTTCCGTGATGAAAACAACCTATAGAATCTCGAGTTAAAATTTAAGCGCGATCCAATGATTAGACCAAAAGTTATGGCCCTTGTGAGTCGATACTCAAGGCTAGCCAACCAGACATCCTTATCCCTGAATAGCGATTCCATAGGTTGCCCAAGGAAAATAGGCTCTAGAAACCCCTGTAAAAATTTAAGCGTGATCCAACGGTCAGATTAAAAGCTATGGCCCTTTTCAGTAGATACTCAAAGATGGCTAATCATACCTCCTTGTCATTGAGTAGCGATTCCATAACTATCCCGATGAAAACAGCCTTTGGAAACCCCTGGTTATAATTTTTCAAGGTTATTAAAATATGAGAAATTTAACCAATAGTAAAATGGGTTAAATTAAATTAAAGAAACCTAAATCAAGATAAAAGTAATGAATTTATTAAAATGAAAAGTGAACATAGTACTAAATTGTTGAAAACAAAAAACATATGTGGGGATAAAATGAACACGTAAGACCAAGACAGGTCAATATTCAAATAACATAAGGTTGGGAGTTTATGTATAAATGATAAAAAAAAAGGGTGGGGATAAATGTACAATTAACAAGATGATAGCTTTATAAATATCATTCTATCTTCTTTTTTGGAGGGACTTGCAAGAGCAAGAGAGAGTTTAGAGAGAGGCTGGAGAGAAGACATATTGATGGCAAAAAATCCGATAGCTATAACTCCACTGATTAGTACTTAAAAGTGTATTTTTATCAAGGTTTTATATCATCATTTTGCACTTGAAGTATCAATAACTCCTTAACTAAAGCATGTTTTATAATAAGATATCTAATAATATAAGATACCTTTAATTTAAGGTAAATGTTCATTTTAAATTGAGGCCTATCACATAAATAAAAGGATTGATTGATGACTTTAAGAACTTAAATTGCAAAGGCAAAGAGATGGCCAAACTTAGAAAAGAGATGTCGGTGCAATCCAAACCGGAACACTGTTCGGTAATTGGGTCATATCTAGAGCTATATATCTCAGATTTAGGTCCAATTTATATGGATGGAAAGGTAAGACATAGGCCTACAACTTTCATATGGAGCCCAAGATCTAAAAAGGCCATTATCAAGTCCAAATAGTAGCAACAACAAAGAAGCCCGAATCTGTCTTCCAGCCCGAGCACTGTTCGGTATTTTGGCCATATCTGGAGTTCTAGAAGTCCAAATGAGCTGAATGTTTTACACAAGAAAGCTGAGACAATTGCCTACAACTTTCATGTTTGCAACTGGCTCCAATTTTGACGTTATCAATGACGTTTTGGGCAGACAAGAGAAGATAAGGATTGTCACCAAGTCAAAAGTTGGTCACCCACTTATCAATTAGTCATCAAATCAATAGTTCCCATTTTTGGCCTATAAAAGGAGGCATTTGCCATGCATTTAGGCATCTTGGTGTTCAGATCAAGATCATGCTCTTCCTTTCTCTCTTTGTATTTTTTATGCTTTGTTTTCATTAATATTAAGTTTATGCCTTTCATTTCCTTTCCTTTACTTAGTTAACTTTTATGTTCTTATTTTGTTTATCTATTTTGCTTTCTTTCATTATGTCTAGCTAAGTTAATTATGTCAAGGTGAAAAGGTTACACTAATGGTGTAAGAATAAGTATAATGTAAACTTAATATGGACTTTAATGTTTGATACTAACATGTTTTATATTTGCTATCTTGTTCACTCTTTAATACTTTGCTTGTTAAATGACTAATCTTGATTTATGTTGTATAACACTTGGTACAACAAATGCTTGGCACTTTCATAGCCCATAATGTATGGTATAACCGACACCTGAGCTATGAAAGGAACTTGATTTGTTGTTAACATAAGTTATAATCATGAATGCTTGACGAGATTTACAAGTATTAGCATTAATTGAATAAGATGACTAATGTAATCATGTTAACAATATATAATCTGATTGGAACCTCCTTTGTGTGTGGTTTCCAATTCAATAATAAGAGTTTATACTATACTTGTTTGATATACCATTAGTGGAACCTCTAACCTTGACATTTGTTATTATCATTGTTTAATCGTTACATTAATATTCCATCTCAAAGTTCTCATCATCTTCTTCTTCTTCTCTTTCTTTATTATTATTATTATTACTACTACTACTACTACTACTACTACTACTACTACTACTACTACTACTACTACTACTACTACTACTACTACTACTACTACTACTACTACTACTACTACTACTACTACTACTACTACTACTACTACTACTACTACTACTACTACTACTACTACTACTACTACTACTACTACTACTACTACTA
>NW_011500917.1:37513-45481 GCF_000495115.2 Populus euphratica | reverse complement strand
TTTTATTCTATTCCAACACGTGCATGAGAGTGTGGTTACATATATTAAGTGGTAGACTTTATAGGGTATCCTCATCATTTTAAGAAAATATGGTCGAAGAAGATAATTAATCACTTCAAAATAAGAATAATCAGAATAACCGTGTTGGAACACTTAGAGACCACATGAATCCTACAAGAACAAGTGCACCATCATGCATAGTTTTTCCTCCTGATGCATCTCATTTTAATTTTAAGCTAGGCATTATTCAACTTTTACCTTCTTTTCATGTCTTAGATTTTGAAAATCCATACTTGCATCTAAGAGAATTTGAGGAGGTCTGTAACACCTATGATGACTCAAATTGTAGCATGAACACCATTGGATTAAAGTTTTTCCCTTTTTCATTAAAAGATAAAGCTAAAACATTTGAGACTAGAATCCATTGGTGCTTGGGATGAACTGCAACAATAGTTTTTAAAGAAGGTTTTCCCATATCACAGAACAAACTTTTATAAAAGACAAATCACCGCTTTCACTCAAAAACTAGGAGAAACATTTTACCAATGTTGGGATAGGTATCGAGACTTGCTTAATACTTGCCCTCATCATGATTTTGAAACATGGAGATTGATTTTACATTTTTATGAAGGGTTCACACCTAGAGATAGACAAATGTTGAATTGATGTGCAACGGAACTTTTGAAGATAAAGACCCTGATGAAGCAATGGAGCACTTAGACTTGTTAGTTGAAAATGCTTAAAATTAGGATAGAGGCACCGAGTAAAACTCAACCTCATACATCTAGTGGAGGTATGTACAACCTTAGGGAAGATCATGACCTTCAAGCCAAGTTTGCATCTTTAGTTAGAAAAGTCGAGACACTAGAATTGAAAAAGAGTGGTAAATTAAAATCTGTTGAAAACATTGTGTGTTAAATATGTGAAACAAATGAACACTTAATCAATAATTCTCTAACCTTGCCTTCTTTTAAGAAATGTCTCTGATTAGTACTTAAAAGTGCATTTTTATCAAGGTTTTATTTCATCATTTTGCACTCGAAGTATCAATAACTAAAGCATGTTTTATAATAACGTATCTAATAATATAAGATACCTTTAATTTATTGTAAATATTTATTTTAAATGCAGGCCTATCACATAAATGAAAGGATTGATTGATGAATTTAAGAACTGAAATTAAAAGGACAAAGAGATGGCCAAACTTAGAAAAGAGATGTTGGTGCAATCCAAACCGGAACACTGTTCGGTAATGGGGTCTTATTTAGAGCTGTAGAACTCAGATTTTGGTCTACTTTATATGGATGGAAAGGTAAGACATAGACCTACAACTTTCATATAGAGCCCAAGATCTAAAAAGGTCATTTAGCAACAACATAAAAGCTCGAATTTGTCTTTCAGCCCGAGCACTATTCAATATTTGGCCCATATCTGGAATTCTAGAAGTCCAAATAATCTGAATGTTTTACATAAGAAAGCTGAGATAATTTTCTACAACTTTTATGTTTTCAAGTGGTTCCAATTTTAACGTTATCAGTGATGTTTTGGGCAGACAAGAGAAGATAAGGATTGTCACCAAGTCAAGAGTTGACCACCTACTCATCAATTAGTCATCAGTTTTCATCTCAACCACAACAAAATCCCAAGGGGCAATACAATGCAAATGTAAGTAGTTCTAGAAGCCAACACATGGATCAAGTCAAATCAGTCACTACTCTTCGCAGTGGTAAGGATATTGAAAAACTCACTCTTAAACCTTGTGAGAAAAATAATGAGTCAATCTCTAAGGGTAAGGAAGGGGTTGAATTTGAAAATTGCAAAGAAACAACTGATTCCTTGCCAGTACTTCCATTTCCTCAAGCCATGACCAAACAAAGGAAAGTCAATCACAACTTTGAAATCTTTGAAACTTTTAATAAGGTAAGAATCAATATACCTTTGCTGGATGCTATTAAACAGGTTCCTTCCTATGCTAAATTTTTGAAAGATCTCTGCACTGTGAAGAGAAAACTGAATATGAAAAAGAAAGCCTTTTTAGCCGAACAACTGCCATTCTTCAAAACAATAATGCTTTGAAATATAAAGACCCTGGTTGTCCTATAATTTCTTGCTTTATTAGAGAACATAAAATTGAAAGAGCCTTACTTCATTTGGGAGCTAGTGTGAATTTACATCCATATTCAATTTTTCAGAGTCTCAATCTAGGTGAGTTAAAACCAACTTCTATAACTCTTTTACTTGCCGATAGATCTGTAAAAATGCCTAGAGGAATAATTAAAGATGTTCTAGTACAAGTCAATAAATTCATTTATCCCGTGGATTTTATTGTCTTGGACACACAACCTGTTGAAGTATGCAATTCATTTCCAGTTATTTTAGGACGTCCGTTTCTTGCAACTTCTAATGCATTGATTAATTGTAGGAATGGACTGATGATTTGTACAATTAACCTCTCTGTGATTCGACCCTAGTCTTGTCGGGTTATTTATTACTTCGACACTCTTGCACTTGGGAGAAGACATCAATCTTTTCATCGTGTCAAGTTTTTGGCGTCGTTGCCGGGGAGGTAAGTTTTGTATAAATTATAATATTTATTTTATTTTCTCTTCTCACTTTTCTTGTTTATAACTTTGTTTCTTTTCTCTTATTTCTTCTTCTTTTGTTTTCTTTTTCCTTTTATTCTATTCCTACACGTGCATGAGAGTGTGGTCACATATATCAAGTGGTAGACTTTGTAGGGTATCCTTATCATTTTCAGAAAATATGGCCAAAGAAGATAATCAATCACTTCGTAATGAGAATAATGAGAATAACCGTGCTAGAACACTTGGAGACCACATGAATCCCACAAGAACAAGTGCACCATCATGCATAGTTTTTCCTCCCGATGCATCTCATTTTAATTTTAAACCAGGTATCATTCAAGTTTTACCTTCTTTTCATGGTTTGGAATTGGAAAATCCATTCTTGCATTTAAGGGAATTTGAGGAGGTCTACAACACATATAATAATTTAAATTGTAGCATGAACACCATCAGATTAAAGCTTTTTCCTTTTTCATTAAAAGATAAAGCTAAAACATGGCTACAAAATTTAAGACCAAGATCCATTCGTGTTTAGGATGAAATGCAATAGTAGTTTTTAAAGAAGTTTTTCCCATCTCATAGAACAAACTCTTGCAAAAGACAAATCGCCACTTTCACTCAAAAACCAGGAAAAACATTTTACCAATGTTGGGATAGGTATCGAGACTTGCTTAATACTTGCCCTCATCATGGTTTTGAAACATGGAGATTGGTTTCATATTTTTATGAAGGGTTAACCCCTAGAGATAGGCAAATGGTTGAATTGATATGCAATGAAACTTTTGAAGATAAAGACCCTGATGAAGCAATGAAGTACTTAGACTTGTTAGCTGAAAATGCTCAAAATTGGGACACTGCGAGTACTTGTGAGGCACTGAGTAAAACTCAACCTTATACTTCTAGTGGAGGTATGTACAACCTTAGGGAAGATCATGACCTTCAAGCCAAGTTTGCATCTTTAGCTAGAAAAGTCGAGGCACTGGAATCGAAAAAGAGTGGTCAATTAAAATCTTTTGAAAACATTGTGTGTCAAATATGTGAAACAAATGAACACTCAACCAATAATTGTCCAACCTTGCCTTCTTTTAAGGAATGTCTCCATGAACAAGCTCATGCTTTAAACAGTTTCCAAAGGGCCAACCACAACCCATACTCACAAACATACAACCCTGGTTGGAGAAATCACCCAAATTTTAGTTAGAAGAGTGAGAACAACAATGCACAAACTTCACAACCACCATTTGAAGCACACCACAATTTCCAAAATTCTCATGGATATGCACCTCCTTATGCTCCACCTCTTAGAAGAAATCTTGAGGAAACATTGCATGCATTCATTGAAAAGCAAGAGACAATCAATACTTAACTTGCTCAAAACATTATAGATTTTAAAGATTCTCTTGCAAAATTGACATCTGCTCTCAGTTTCCAAGAGAAAGGTAAGTTTCTATCTCAACCACAACAAAATCCAAAAGGGCAATACAATGCAAATGCAAGTAGTTCCGAAAGCCACCATATGGATCAAGTCAAATCAGTCACTACTCTTCGCAGTGGTAAGGTTATTGAAAAACCCACTCTTAAACCTTATGAGAAAGATGATGAGTCAATCTCTGAGGGTAAGGAAGGGGTTGAATCTGAAAATTGCAAAGAAACGATTGATTCCCCGCCAGCACTTCCATTTCCTCACGCCATGACCAAACAAAGGAAAGTCAATCACAACTCTGAAATCTTTGAAACTTTCAAACAGGTAAGAATCAATATACCTTTGCTGGATGCTATTAAACAGGTTCCTTCCTATGCTAAATTTTTGAAGATCTATGCACTATGAAGAGGAAACTAAATGTGAAAAAGAAAGCCTTTTTAGCCGAACAAGTGATATTCTTCAGAACAATAATGCTTTGAAATATAAAGACCCTGTTTGTCCTACAATTTCTTGTTTTATTGGAGAACATAAAATTGAAAGAGCCTTACTTGATCTTGGAGCTAGTGTGAATTTACTTCCATATTCAGTTTTTCAGAGTCTCAATCTAGGTGAGTTAAAACCAACTTCTATAACTCTTTTACTTGCCAATAGATCTGTAAAAGTGCCTAGAGGAATAATTGAAGATGTCTTAGTACAACTCGATAAATTCATTTATCTTGTGGATTTTATTGTCTTGGACACACAACCTGTTAAAGTATGTAATTCATTTCCTGTTATTTTAGGACGTCCATTTCTTGCAACTTCTAATGCATTGATTAATTGTAGGAATGGACTGATGAAGCTATCGTTTGGAAACATGACATTGGAGATGAATATTTTCAACATTTGCAAGCAACCTGGAGATGATAATGATTTACAAGAAGTAGATCATATTGATGAATTAGTTTATGATCAACTTGAATATACTTTAAGTAAAAATGAGTTGGATGAATCTGAAGATTTGCAAATGATTTATTCTGAGGAAGAAATCACGGATGAAAAATGCACCGAAAATGTTGATGCGAATCTTTTGTCAAAAGTGACAACAAATTCGACATCTAACATCATACCAATCAATGATTACTTTCCTAACGAATCCTTACTTTCTCTTAGTCCAATGCCTTGGTATGATAAAAATATCAATTTTCTTGCTTTAGAAGATTTGCCAGCTGATTGGAGTACCCAAGACAAAGAAAAGTTTTTGAACGAAGTGAAGAACTTTTATTGTGATGACCCTAACTTATTCAAATATTGTCCTGATCAAATATTTCAAAGATTCATTCCCGACAATGAGATAAGTAGTGTCATTAAACTTTGTCATTCTGAAGTATGTGGAAATTATTTCTCGTAAAAAAAGACAACTACAAAAATCTTTCAAAATGGATTTTATTGGCCCACCATGTTCAAGGACACGCATGCATTCTGCAAAACTTGTGAAAATTGTCAAAAAGATGATACTGGTCAAAACGTTTTGTTTTATAATTCTCAACTCCATTTATTCCCTAGAGAGCTAAGATCAAGATGAAGCAATCCTTATTGAGAATTCAATGAATGACAATGTTTTTATGGAAAATGGACATCGTTTGAAAGCGTACTTTGATAATTTTCCTAGTGGAAATGAATCAACTGGTTTGAATGATCTTATAGATAAAGCTTGATTATTTTTTTTCTTACATTGTTTTTGTGTTTCTTTTTGAGTGATTTTTGCTAGTTTCTCTCACCTCGGTCAAATGGCGGATAACGGTACTCCGTAACTTAAGGCGGTTCTTTTAGTTTCCCACAATAACTGATATCTGTGTATATATTTGTGCAATTCTTTGAATCTCTCTTCCAATTCTCATTTGAAAATGGACACTAATCTTGGAAAATTAAAAAAAAATTTCCCGCTCTGCCTCAAAATGCAATTACAAAAATTTACCGTGTTAGATGTGCAAGATTGAGATTGATCATGAATCATGGAATTCCTGAACATATTCGCTGGTTGATTGAAGCAAAGGTCCGATTATCAAGTGAGTCCTTTAACTCCATTTCACACATGCCTAGAATAGGTAAAAGCACTTTTGTAAAGAAACGTTGTGCAAAACGATTGAAAGTCTGTCATCGATGTGCTAGATGGACTTGTAATGCACAATATCGTTCTTTAGGAATGGTATCTATAAACCATGAAGATAAAATACCTGAGTAAGGAGTCTTTAGATAATCTTCTATTGACTCTTGAGACGCATCCTAGTGGAGATGTGCATCGTGCAATTCATGATTTATGGCCACTATTTCATAAAGAACATGATCGACTTAGTCTTGGGAATCTGACTAAAAAAGACCCTCTTTGCCAGTTTTTAAGAAAACCGGTTGGGAAGCCTATCCCCGACCCATAGAGGGCGCTTAAGTCGTTCTTGGACGTAAAACCAAGGGAAGATGTGAGCCACAATCACAACTACCTGTACATACACATGCTTTTTCAAAAGTAAATAAATAAATAAATAAAAAGAGAGAGAGAGTGTGTGAGACTCTAGCTGGCCTACATATAGATGTTATGATTGCCTTTCTACTTTCTCGTGTGTGAGACTCCAGCTGGCCTATATATAGGTGGTATGATTGCTTTTCTAATTTCTCATCTATAAAAGTCTCTCTTTCTTCCTTTCATTTCTACTCAACCCATATATTCATCAAATACAGAAGTGTGTAGAAATGGCAAGTTTCTCAGGTCATCATATAAGAAATATTTGTGTTTTTGGTGGATCTAGTTCTGGGAAAGAAAAGGAGTTTTTAGAATCAGCAAATCATCTTAGTCAAGTGCTAGCTGAGAGAAAGATTCATTTAGTGTATGGGGGAGGCAGTATTGGGTTAATAGGAGGTGTGTCAATAGCTGCATTTTTAGGAGGTAGTCAAGTTTTGGGGGTCATCCCCGAAGCTTTGGCACAAGGGGACATCATTGGAAAAATAATTGGAGAGGAACTACAGGTCTCCACAATGTCTGCTCGAATGAATGCAATGTTTAACCATGCTGATGCCTTCATTGCCTTACCAGGTGGTCTAGGCACATTGGAAGAGATCTTTCATATGTTCTCTTGGGCCCAATTGCACATTCACCATAAACCCATAGGTTTGTTAAATGTTAATGGTTATTATGATAAGTTGTTGTCTTTTCTTGATCATATTGTGGAACAGGAATTTCTAACATCTTTTGCATGATAAATCATAATCTCTACTACTACTGCTGAACAATTGATTGACCAACTACAATCTTTCATTCTGGTAATTGATCCTTCCATAAGTCGTATAAATTGGTCAACTAAGGAAAGTCGTAAAAAGTTTAGATTGGATTTGAGCCTTCATTTGTGAATCTTTGTGTCTTTTGACCTTATTATTGCGTTTTGTTGTTTCTTATATTTGTTTCACTGTGTTTCAGGTTTGTCAGTGTTCGTTCTTTCAGGTGATATCTTTTATACTCTATCTTTCTACCTTTAAACATTGAGGACAATGTCTCGTTTTAGTTGGGGGGGGAGGGTAGTAGTAAAAAAATAAAAAAATAACTGTGTTTTCTATTTCATAAAGCATGTGCAAAATTGTTGTTACTATGATGACAAAGTAAGGAGAACTTTTTATGACTCTTGAGATGCATCTTAGTAATCATTCGTAACAAGGTCTATCATAATACTTCTTGAAATATTTAGATTTACAAACTCTCGCATTGTTATCACTTTCATATGGAGCCCAAGATCTAAAAAGGCCATTTTCAAGTCCAAATTGTAGCAACAACAAAGAAGTCCGAATCTGTCTTCCAACCCGAGCACTGTTTAGTGTTTGGCCCATATCTGGAGTTCTAGAAGTCCAAATGAGCTGAAAGTTTTACACAAGAAAGCTGAGACAATTGCCTACAACTTTCATGTTTGCAACTGGCTCCAATTATGACGTTATCAA
>NW_011500917.1:26254-36029 GCF_000495115.2 Populus euphratica | reverse complement strand
TGCCACCCCTTATCACCTTCAAACAAGTGGACAAGTAGAGCTTGCTAATACGGAGATCAAACAGATTTTGGAGAAAACAGTGAACCCTAATAGAAAAGACTAGTCTTTAAAACTTAATGATGCACTTTGGGCTTATCGAATGGCTTATAAAACATCATTAGGTATGTCACCTTATAGACTAGTCTATGGAAAACCTTGTCACATGCCCGTGGAACTTGAACATAAAGCGTATTGGGCTATTAAAGCTTTCAATTCAAATCTTGATGATGCTAGTCAGTTGCAGAAATTACAAATAAATGAGCTTGAGGAAATAAGAAATGATGCATATGAAAATTCAAGAATTCATAAAGCAAGAATCAAAGAGTTTCATGATAAGAAAATACTGAGAAAAACATTCGATGTTGGTCAAAAAGTCTTGCTTTATAATTCTCGACTCCATTTATTTCCTGGAAAACTAAGATCAAGATGGAGCGGTCCTTTTATTATGAAATATGTGTATCCATATGGTGCCTATAATATCGAGAATCTAAAGAATAGTAATGTTTTCAAGGTAAATAGACATCGTTCGAAAGCTTACTTTGACAACTTTTCAAGTGAAAATGAATCTATTGAATTGGGTGATCCTTTATATAAAGATTGATATTTTTTTTCTTCTCTCTCACATTGATTTTGTGTTTTCTTTTAGTGTGACCTTTGTTCTGCTAGTTTTTTTTCCACCCCGGTCAAATGGCGGATAACTGTACTCCATGACTTCAATCGGTTCTTTCAGTTTCCCATAATAACTGATATCTGTGTATATATTTGTTCAATTCTTTGCTCTGTCTCCCTTCTTTACATCTCTTCTCATTTGAAATGGACACCACTCTTGAAAAATTGAAAAAGTATTTTCCTGTTCTACCTTAGAATGCGATTATAAAAATTTACCGTGCTAGATGTGCAAGATTGAGATTGTTAATGAACCATGGAATTCCTGAAGATATTCACTAGCTAATTGAAGCAAAGGTCTGATTATCAGGTGAGTCCTCAAATTCTTTCATTTCATACATGCCTGGAACAGGTACAAGCACTTTTGCAAATAAACATCGTGCAAAACGACTACAAGTCTATCACAAATGTGCCAGATGGACTTCTAATACAAAATGTCGTTCTTTAGGAATGGTA
Source organism: Populus euphratica (assembly GCF_000495115.2). NCBI lineage: Eukaryota > Viridiplantae > Streptophyta > Magnoliopsida > Malpighiales > Salicaceae > Populus > Populus euphratica. The sequence continues at coordinate 34,868 of NW_011500917.1, read as the reverse complement.
TCTGTAAATCGTGAAGATAAAATACAGTTCATTAAGGATGGCCTCAGTAAGGAGTCTTTCAATAATCTTCTTTTGACTCTTGAGACGCACCCTAGTGGAGATATGCATCATGCAATTTATGATTTATGGCCACAATTCCATAAAGAACATGCTCAACATAGTCTTAGGAATCTGACTAAAAAAGACCCTGTTTGCTAGTTTTTAAGAAAACTAGATGGAAAGCCTATCCCCGACCTATAAAGGGCGTTTAAACCGTTCTTAGACGTAAAACCAAGGAAAGATGTGAGTCACAATCACAACTACTTGTACATATGCATGTTAACTATTTATACATACACATGTTTTTTTTTAAATATATATAATAATAAAAAAGAGAGAGAGACTCCAGCTGGCCTACATATAGGTGATATGATTGCATTTTCACTTTCTCATCTATAAATTCTTCTCTTCATTCCCTTCATTTCTACTCAACCCACACATTCCACAGATATCAAAGTGTGTAGAAATGACAAGTTCCTCAAGTCATCAAATACAAAATATTTGTGTTTTTGGTGGATCTAGTCTTTGGAAAGAAAACGAGTTTTTAGAATCAGCAAATCATCTTGGTCAGGTATTAGGTGCAAGAAAGATTCATTTGGTGTATGGAGGAGGCAGCCTTGGGTTAATGGGGAGTGTATCAATAGCTGTATTTTTAGGAGGTAGTCACATTTTGGGGGTTGTCCCTAAGGCTTTAGCATATGGTAATATTATTGGAACAACAATTGGAGAGGAACTACAAGTCTCCACAATGTCTGATTGAATGAATACAATGTTTAAACATGTTGATGCCTTCATTGCCTTGCCAAGTGGTTTGGGCACATTGGAAGAGATCTTTCATATTTTTCTCTTGGGCCCAACTTCACATTCACCATAAACCCATCGATTTGTTAAATGTTAATGGTTATTATGATAAGTTATTGTCTTTTCTTGATCATACTGTGGAACAGGAATTTCTATCATCTTCAGCACGACAAATCATAATCTCTACTTCTACTACTGAACAATTGATTGACCAACTACAATCTTTCACTCCTATAATTGATCCCTCCATGAGTCACATAAATTGGTCAACTAAGGACAACCATAAAAAGCTTAGATTGGATTTGAGCCTTCGTTTGTGAAACCTTGTGTTTTATTATTTTGTTTTGTTATTTCTCATATTTATTTGAGTGTGTTTCAGGTTTGTCAGTGTTCGTTGTTTCAGGTGATATCTTCTATCTTTCTACCTTAGAACATTGAGGACAATGTTTCGTTTTAGTTAGGGGGAAAGGGTAGTAGTTGATATTTACAACAAAAAAAATTACTAGTTGTGTTTTCTATTTGCAAAACCATTGTTACTATGATGGCAGAGTTAAGAAGTTTTTTTGTTAAAGTGACTCTTGAGACGCATCCTAGTAAACATTATTAACAAGGTCTATTATAATATTCTTGAAATATTCAGGTTTACAAACTCTCGCATTATTATTTATTACTTCTGCTCATATACTCATTAAAACAAGTATTTTTAAACCTTTATTTTCACACACACACTTTAATATATGATTATGGGTTGCATATTGGATTATTACATTATTTATGTTCTTCTATTAAAGGTAACAACTAAAAGAAAGGGATAGTATATAATTTTCAAAAAAAAAACACAAAGGAAAATAAAAAAAAGAAAAAAAGAAAAATAATGATTATAAATGTAATTAATAAAATAAAATAAATAAAAACATAGATACATTTGGTTTCGTAGCCTCCCTAACTTGAGTTATTAAGCCCGAATGGGTGTTCTAACACTTAATACCCTAAAGTCAACTGACTTGGAAGCTATTGACCCAACGCTTGTTATATGGGTTGAGGAGAAAAGCTTAAGGGAATCAAACATTGCACTATCTACGTATTAGTTTCTGCAACCCGAGTTATTAAGCTCGAAGGGGTGTCTCAACACCTAATGCCCTAAGACCAACTGGTCTGGGAGTCATTAGCCGAAAGCTCATTATATGGGTTACAGATGCATTGTGTTTTAAGTTATATCTATATATAAAAAAACAAATCTCAACCCAAGGACGTTAACCTTAAACATTAGAACATACTATTGTTTTCTTCTAATAAAAGTCCCATCATCTATGTTTTCATACATTAAGCATATAAAAAAAGAAGGTTTATTAATATCTTGTTTCAACAATATGAAGCAGATATATATAAATTTAATGAGAGTTTGTTTACTTGGATAGAGTAATGAAAGTTAAATGATGAATACCTTGCTTTGGAGAACTTGCAAATTGTTTTCTTATTTTAACGCTTTGATTACTAGGGACTAGTAATAAGCTGATTGGGGGGTGTGATTAGTACTTAAAAGTGCATTTTTATCAAGGTTTTATATCATCATTTTTGTACTTAAAGTATCAGTAACTCCTTAACTAGAGCATGTTTTATAATAACAAGTCTGATAATATAAGATACATTTAATTTATGGTAAATGCTCATTTTAAATGGAGGTATTATCACAATTCAAAGGATTGATTGTTGTGATTAACAATTGGAAGTGAAAGGACAAAGAAAAGGCTAAGCTTACGAAGGAGATGCCGATTCACTTCAAATTCGAACACTGTTCAGTCATCAGATCATATCTAGAGTTATAGATCTTGGATTTCATATTAATTTATATGGCTGAAAAGATAAGAAATAGGCCTATAACTTTCATGGTATGGAAAGACCCAAATTTGCCATTTTCAAATTCAAAGTTTGGCCATAAAAGAGAAGTCTGAATCTATCTTGCAATCCAGCCCAAACACTACTAAGAGTTTTATCCATAACTAGAGTTCTAGAAGTTTAAATGATCTAAAATTTGGTGGATGGAAGGAAAAGACAATTTCCAACAACTTTCATGAGAACACTTTGCCAAATTCTGATTGCATCAATGTCAATTCAGCCATCCAAAGTGCTTGGGTAATGTTGTCCACCAAGTCTACTAATCAATAGTTGGCCACTACATCAATTATCAATTACCACATGAATAGTTCTGAATTTTAGCCTATAAAAGGAGGCATTTGCCATTCATTTGGGCATCTTGTTTTCCATATCAAGATCATGTTCTTGCTCTTTCTCTTTATATTTTTGTAATGCTTAAGTTTTGCTTTCATTAATCTCTTGTTCATGCTTTTCATTTCCTTTACTATACTTTGTTAACTTATGTCATGTTTATGTTATTATATTATTTCTTTAAGTTTTTCTCTTTCATAATGTCTAGCTAATTTAATTATGTCAAGGTGAAAAGGTTTCACTAATGGTGTTAGGATAAGTAAATATAAACTCAATATGGACTTCAATGCTTATATCCTAAACAACTTGCTATTAACATGTCTTATTATTTTTATCTTATTAATTCTTAATACCTTACTTGTTAAATGGTTAATCTAGATTTGTGTTGTATAACAATTGGTACATCAAATACTTGATCCTTCGTAGTATTCGGCCGACATCGTTATTATGAGAGGAACTTGATTTGTTGTCAACATAAGTTAGTATCATGAATACTTGATAAAATTTATAAGTATGGTGTTATGTAAATAAGATGATTAATATGATCATGTTGATAATTAATAAAGAGTTTATACCTTACTTATCTCTAATACTATTAGTGTATCCTCTAACCTTGACATTTGTTTTTATCATTATATAATATTTACATTAATCTTACATCTCAAAGTCCTGTTTAACTTATCTTCACCACCATCATCATTGTTGTTGTTGTTTTTGTTGTTGTTGTTGTTTTTATCTGTAATTTATATAGTTAAGCTTCTTGTAGTTTGACCTCGGTTTTGCCGGGTTATTTATTACTTTGACACTCCTACACTTGGGATAAGACATGAACTCTTTGATCGTGTCAGCTAGTCTATGAAAAACCTTGTCACTTGCTTGTGGAACTTGAACATAAAGCTTATTAGGCTATTAAAGCTTTCAATTCAAATCTGGATGATGATAGTCAACTGCAAAAATTACAAATAAATGAGCTTGAGAAAATAAGAAATGATGCATATAAAAATTCAAGAATTTAGAAAGCAAGAATTAAAGAGTTTCATGACAAGAATATTATAAGAAAAACATTCAATGTTGGTCAAAAAGTCTTGCTTTATAATTCTCGACTACATTTATTTCCTGGAAAACTAAGATAAAGATGGAGTGGTCCTTTTATTGTGAAACATATGTATCCATATAGGGCTTATGATATCAAGAATCCAAAGAATGACAATGTTTTCAAGGTAAATGGACATCGTTTGAAGGTTTACTTTGACAATTTTTCAGTTGACAATGACTCTATTGAATTGGGTGATCCTGTATATAAAGATTGATTTTTTTTTCTTTCATATTTTTTTTTTGTTTCTTTTTGAGTGAATTTTACTAGCTTCTCTCACCCCGGTCAAATGGCGGAGAATGGTACTCCGTGACTTAAGTCGGTTCTTTTAGTTTCCCATAATAACTGATATCTGTGTATATACTTGTGCAATTCTATGAAAAAGTATTTTCCAATTCTCATTTGAAAATGGACTCTAATCTTGAACAATTGAAAAGGTATTTTTCCGCTCTGCCTCAGAATGCAATTACAAAAATTTACCATGCTAGATGTGCAAGATTGAGGTTGTTAATGAATCATGGAATTCCTGAAGATATTCTCTGGTTGATTTAAGTAAAGGTCTAACTATCAGGTGAGTCCTCGAATTCCTGGAATAGGTAAAAGCACTTTTGCAAAGAGACGTCATGCAAAACGACTGAAAGTCTGTCATCGATGTGCCAAATGGACTTGTAATGCAAAATGTCGTTCTTTAGGAATGGTATCTATAAACCGTGAAGATAAAATACAATTCATTAAGGATGACCTAAGTAAGGAGTCTTTACATAATCTTCTATTAACTCTTGAGACACATCATAATGGAGATGTGCATCGTGTAATTCATGATTTATGGCCCCATTTTCATAAAGAACATGATCGACTTAGTCTTGGGAATCTGACTAAAAAAGACCCTATTTGCCAGTTTTTAAGAAAACTAGATGGGAAGCCTATCCCTAACCTATAGAGGGTGTTTAAGTCATTCTTGGACGTAAAACCAAGGGAAGATGTGAGCCACAATCACAACAACATGTACATATACATGCTTTTTCAAAAATAAATAAATAAAGAGAGAGAGTGTGTGTGTTAGACTCCAACTAACCTATATATTGGTGGTATGATTGTTTTTTTAATTTCTCATCTATAAAATCCTCTCTTCCTTCCTTTCATTTCTACTCAACCCACACATTCCACAAATATCAAAGTGTGTAGAAATGGCAAGTTCCTCAAGTCATCAAATACGAAATATTTGTGTTTTTGGTGGATCTAGTCCTGAAAAAGAAAACGAGTTTTTAGAATCAGCAAATCATCTTGGTCAGGTATTAGCTGCAAGAAAGATTCAGTTGGTGTATGGAGGAGGCAACCTTGGGTTAATGAGGGGTATTGTTTTTCTATTTTAACGCTTTGATTACTAGGGACTAGTAATAAGCTGGTTGGGGGGTGTGATTAGTACTTAAAAGTGCATTTTTATCATGGTTTTATATCATCATTTTGCACTTGAAGTATCAATAACTCCTTAACTAAAGCATGTTTTATAATAATATATCTAATAATATAAGATACCTTTAATTTGTGGTAAATATTCATTTTAAATGCAAGCCTATCACATAAATGAAAGGATTGATGGATGACTTTAAGAACTTAAATTGCAAGGGCAAAGAGATGACCAAAATTAGAAAAGAGATGTCGGTGCAATCCAAACTGGAACACTGTTCGGTAATTGGGTCATATCTGAAGCTATAGATCTCCGATTTAGGTCTAATTTATATGGATGGAAAGGTAAGACATAGGTCTACAACTTTCATATGGAGCCCAAGATCTAAAAAGGCCATTTGCAAGTACAAATTGTAGCAACAACAAAGAAGCCCGAATCTGTCCTCCAACCCGAGCACTGTTCAGTATTTTGGCCATATCTGGAGTTCTAGAAGTCCAAATGAGCTGAATTGTTTACACAAGAAATCTGAGACAATTGCCTACAACTTTCATGTTTTCAAGTGGCTCCAATTTTGATGTTATCAATGACGTTTTGGGTAGACAAGAGAAGATAAGGATTGTCACCAAGTCAAGAGTTGGCCACCCACTCATCAATTAGTCATCAAATCAATAGTTCCCAATTTTGGCCTATAAAAGGAGGCATTTGCCATGCATTTAGGCATCTTGGTTTCCAGATCAAGATCATGCTCTTGCTTTCTCTTTTTGTATTTTTTTTGTAATGTTTATGTTTGCTTTCATTAATATCAAGTTTATTCCTTTCATTTCCTTTCCTTTAGTTAGTTAAATTTTATCTTATTTATCTTCTTCTTTTGTTTATTTATTTTTCTTTCTTTTATTATGTTTATTTTTCTTTCTTTCATTATGTCTAGCTAAGTTAGTTATGTCAAGGTGAAAAGGTTACACTAATGGTGTAAGAATAAGTATAATGTAAACTTAATATGGACTTTAATGTTTGATACTAACATGTTTTGTATTTGTTATCTTGTTCACTCTTTAATACTTTGCTTGTTAAATGACTAGTCTTGATTTATGTTGTATAACATTTGGTACAACAAATGCTTGGCACTTTCATAGTTCATACTGTATGGTATAACCGACATCTGAGCTATGAAAGGAACTTGATTTGTTGTTAACATAAGTTATAATCATGAATGCTTGACGAGATTTACAAGTATTAGCATTAATTGAATAAGATGACTAATGTAATCATGTTAACAATATATAATCTGATTGGAACCTCCTTTGTGTGTGGTTTCCAATTCAATAATAAGAGTTTATATTATACTTGTTTGACATACCATTAGTGGATCCTCTAACCTTGAAATTGTTTGTTATCATTGTTTAATCCTTACGTTAATTTTCCATCTCAAAGTTCTCATTAATCCAAGTTCTCATCTTTTAATCCTTACATTAATTTTCCATCTCCAAGTTCTCATCATCTTCTTCTTCTTCTCTTTCTTTATTATTATTATTATTACTACTACTACTTCTACTATTATTATTATAGTTATTATTATTATTATTATTATAGTTATTATTATTATTGTCATTGTTGTTATTATTGTTATTACTATTATTATTGTTGTTGTTGTTATTATTATTGTTGTTGTACTATTGTCATTTATAATTTGTACAATTAACCTCCATATGGTTTGACCCCGGTCTTGCCGGGTTATTTATTACTTCGACACTCCTGCACTTGGGAGAAGACATCAATCTTTCAGTCGTGTCAGTGTGTCAATAGCTGCATTTTTAGGAGGTAGTCAAGTTTTGGGGGTCATCCTCGAAGCTTTAGCATAAGAGAACATTCTTGGAAAAACAATTGGAGAGGAACTACAGGTCTTCATAATGTCTGCTCGAATGAATGCAATGTTTAACCATGTGATGCTTTCATTGCCTTACTAGGTGGTCTAGGCACATTGGAAGAGATCTTTCATATTTCCTTTTGGGTCCAACTACACATTCATCATAAACCCATAGGTCTGTTAAATGTTAATGGTTATTATGATAAGTTATCTTTTCTTGATCATGCTGTGGAATAGGAATTTCTAACATCTTTTGCATGATAAATTATAATCTCTGCTGCTACTGCTGAACAATTGATTGACCAACTATAATCTTTCATTCCTGTAATTGATCACTCCATGAGTCGTATAAATTGGTCATCTAAGGAAAGCCACAAAAAGCTTAAATTAGATTTGAGTCTTCATTTGTAAATTTTTTGTTTCTTTTTGTTTTATTATTGTGTTTTGTTATTTCTTATTTTTTGTTTAAGTATGTTTCAAGATTGTCAGTGTTCGTTATTTTAGGTGATATCTTCTATACTCTATCTTTCTACCTTAGAACATTGAGAATAATGTCTCATTTTGGTTGAGGGGAGAGGGTAGTAGCTAAAAAAAAGAAATTAGCTTACTATGTTTTCTAAAGGTTTTATGTCATCATTTTTGCACTTGAAGTATTAATAACTTCTTAATTAAAGCATGTTTTATAATAACATATCTAATAATATAAGATACTTTTAATTTATTGTAAATATTTATTTTAAATGCAGGCCTATCACATAAATGAAAGGATTGATTGATGAATTTAAGAACTAAAATAGAAAGGACAAAGAGATAGTTAAACTTCGAAAAGAGATGTTGGTGTAGTCCAAATCAGAACACTGTTTGGTAATTGGGTCATATCTGGAGATGTAGATCTCAGATTTAGGTCTACTTTATATGGATGAAAAGTTAAGACATAGGTCTACAACTTTCGTATGGAGCCCAAGATCTAAAAAGCCCATTTTCAAGTCCAAATTGGAGCAACAACAAAAAAGTCTGAATCTATCCTCTAGCCCGAGCACTATTCAGTGTTTAGCCCATATCTGGAGTTCTAAAAGTCCAAATGACCACAATGTTTTACATAGGAAAGCTGATACAATTTCCTACAACTTTTATGTTTTCAAGTGGCTCCAATTCTGACGTTATCAATGACGTTTTGGGCAGA
>NW_011500917.1:0-18104 GCF_000495115.2 Populus euphratica | reverse complement strand
GTTTTCCTTCAGGAAAAGAAAAGCTGAAACCTAATTCCACAAACAATTCTGTTTTGAACAGTACCACCACCGTAAATAAACATTACCGCCGCAGGAAAAAATTCTATTTCTCTTTTTTTTTTCAGAAATATGAATAAAAAATCACAGCAACTAAAAATAACAGTATAAGCACAAGAATTAACTAAAATTACTTCCCCGGCAACGGCGCCAAAATTTGTTGCGATGTCGTGGTCGCACAAATTAATTACCCTATCTTAAAACACAACACACAAGATAGTATAGAGCAAGCAAGGGGTCGATCCCACAAGGAAGATTTAGTTCAGATTTTTATGCTATACGTTATGCAATTGGGGGGTTTTGATTTATGATGATCTAAACTGTGGAAGAAATTAAACTAGCAAACAAAATCAATTGAAATCGAAATTTATCAAGAAAACAAACCTTGGTTGCAAGCACACATCCACCAATGGAAATTAGATCCTTGAAACAAAACTACAATTTATATTCTGAATTTTTATCTTTTCTTAATGTTGGTTAATTAACGGATGCGCCGTATAACTAACCCTAACCAACAAACAATCACAATGTCCGCATTAATGATTTAGTTCAATGGCAGCCCTAAGAACTAGATATTTGAGTGTTCTCCCTAAGTTTAATAATGTAGTTCCGCCACAATTATCAAGCTTAGTTGTTTCACAAGTTCATACATCACAACTCTGGTTTTGATATCAAACTTAGCAATAAATTGTTGACAATAATAACTTAGAGTTCCGCTCTAGCAATTATCAACAACAATCATAGAAAATATGCATAGGAAAACAACCATACTTATTCATAATATAAATTGAAAATAAAAGGAAGAATAAATCTCACGGTTCTTGAAATCCTAAGGTTTGTTGTGTCCTTGCAACCAAGAAAAGAGCTTAGCCTTGCATAACCATTGAACAACTACTCTTAAAGAATGAAGAGAGCATGATTTTTTTGGTTTGTAGAGGAGAGAATTTGTGTTTCTTCACTTCTAGCTGCTGCCCCCTTCTCTCCTCTCTTTCTTTCTTTTTATATGTTAAGAAACCCTAGTTCCTAATTTACAAAGTAGTCCTCCCTTAAGTTGACAATTGACATTTAAGTACTTCAATGACTATTTTCCCTAAAAAAAGAGAAATAGCCTTGCATGAAATCTTCAAACTCTGACTTAGAGGAGCTAAATTGCTGATATAAAAACTTGGATGACGGTTTAGACGCTTCGAAACGTAATTTGGACTCATTTCTTCACGAAACCTGATTGCTGATAGAATTCATTTGTCATCTTTGAAAAATCATATCTCCCTCAGGAATCATAAATTGGACTTCTATAGCTCCATATATTGAATTTTTAATAGACAAAGGTCAACAGTGGCAAAATGCGAGATGTGACTTTGAAGGATGTGATCTCCATGATCTTCCTCTTTTTATTTTTCTTGCATTACATTTACAGAAAGGTATGGATGTTAGCTTTTTATTGCCACTGGAATCACTTCATTTCGATCTCTAGAACTCACGCTCTGCACAAAACATTGACTGAACGTCAAATCTGCCAATTATCTCCAATTTACTTCTTTTTGCATTTTTCATCCAAAAGTGCCTTCAAAACATAAAACAAAGAATATCAAGGCATTTTACATATAAAACATGGACAAAACATTAGGTAAATATGGGTGAAACTATCGAATAATATGGTTACATCACCTGAGCTATGAAAGGAACTTGATTTGTTGTTAACATAAGTTATAATCATGAATGCTTGACGAGATTTACAAGTATTAGCATTAATCGAATAACATGACTAATATAATCATGTTAACAATCTATAATCTGATTAGAACCTCCTTTGTGTCTGGTTTTCAATTGAATAATAAGAATTTATACTATACTTGTTTGACATACCATTAGTGGATCCTCTAACCTTGACATTTATTGTTATCATTGTTTAATGCTTACATTAAACTTCCATCTCAAAGTTCTCATTAACTTTTCTTCTTTTTCTTCTTCTTCTTCTTCTTCTTCTTCTTCTTCTTCTTTATTATTATTATTATTATTATTATTATTATTATTATTACTACTACTACTACTACTATTACTACTAGTAGTAGTATTAGTATTAGTATTATTATTGCTACTAGTATTATTGCTGTTGTTATTGTTACTATTATTGTTATTTATAATTTGTACAATTAACCTCCTTGTGGTTCGATCCTGGTCTTACCGGGTTATTTATTACTTCGACACTCCTGCACTTGGGAGAAGACAACAATCTTTTAGTCGTGTCAAGTTTTTGGCGCCGTTGACGGGGAGGTAAGTTCTTGTATAAATTATAGTATTTATTTTATTTTCTCTTTTCACTTTTCTTGTATATAACTTTGTTTCTTTTCTTTTATTTCTTTTTATTTTATTTTCTTCCTCCTTCTTTTGCTTTCTTCTTCTTTTTTATTTTATTCCTACACGTGCATGAGAGTGTGGTCACGTACATCAAGTGGTAGACTTTGTAGGATATCCTCATCATTTTCAGAAAATATGGCCGAAGAAGATAATCAATCACTTCATAATGAAAATAATGAGAATAACCGTGCTAGAACACTTAGAGACCACATGAATCCCACAAGAACAAGTGCACCATCATGCATAGTTTTTCCTCCTGATGCATCTCATTTTAATTTTAAACCAGGTATTATTCAACTTTTACCTTCTTTTCATGGTTTAGAATTGGAAAATCCATACTTGCATTTAAGAGAATTTGAGGAGGTCTGCAACACATATAATAATTTAAATTGTAGCATGAACACCATCAGATTAAAGCTTTTTCCTTTTTCATTAAAAGATAAAGCTAAAACATGGCTACAAAATTTAAGACCAGGATCCATTCGTGCTTGGGATGAAATGCAACAACAATTTTTAAAGAAGTTTTTCCCATCTCATAGAACAAACTCTTTCAAGAGACAAATCACCACTTTCACTCAAAAACCAGGAGAAACATTTTACAAATGTTGGGATAGGTATCGAGACTTGCTTAGTACTTGCCCTCATCATGGTTTTGAAACATGGAGATTGGTTTCACATTTCTATGAAGGGTTAACACCTAAAGATAGGCAAATGGTTGAATTGATGTGCAATGGAACTTTTGAAGATAAAGACCCTGATGAAGCAATGAAGTACTTAGACTTGTTAGCTGAAAATGCTCAAAATTGGGACACCGCGGGTACATATGAGGCACCGAGTAAAACTCAACCTCACACATCTAGTGGAGGCATGTACAACCTTAGGGAAGATCATGACCTTCAAGCCAAGTTTGCATCTTTAGCTAGAAAAGTCGAGGCACTAGAATTGAAAAAGAGTGGTCAATTAAAATCCGTTGAAAACATTGTGTGTCAAATCTGTGAAACAAATGAACACTCAACCAACGATTGTCCAACCTTGCCTTCTTTTAAAGAATGTCTCCATGAACAAGCCCATGCTTTAAACAGTTTCCAAAGGCCCAACCACAACCCATACTCACAAACATACAACCCTGGTTGGAGAAATCACCCAAATTTCAATTGGAAGAGTGAGAACAACAATGCACAAACTTCACAATCACCGTTTCAAGCACACCATAATTTCCAAAATTCTCATGGATATGCACCTCCTTATGCTCCACCTCCTAGAAGAAATCTTGAGGAAACATTGCATGCATTCATTGAAAAGCAAGAGACAATCAATACTCAACTTGCTCAAAACATGACAGATTTTAAAGATACTCTTGCTAAATTAACATCTGCTCTCAGTTTCCAAGAGAAAGGTAAGTTTCCATCTCAAACACAACAAAATCCCAAAGGGCAATACAATGCAAATGCAAGTAGTTCCGGAAGCCAACACATGGATCAAGTCAAATCAGTCACTACTCTGCGCAGTGGTAAGGTTATTGAAAAACCCTCTCTTGAACCTTATGAGAAAGATGATGAATCAATCTCTGAGGGTAAGGAAGGGGATGAATCTGAAAATTGCAAAGAAACGACTGATTCACCACCAGCACTTCCATTTCCTCAAGCCATGACCAAACAAAGGAAAGTCAATCACAACTCTGAAATTTATGAAATTTTCAAACAGGTAAGGATCAATATACCTTTGCTGGATGCAATTAAACAGGTTCCTTCCTATGCTAAATTTTTGAAAGATCTATGCACTGTGAAGAGGAAACTGAATGTGAAAAAGAAAGCCTTTCTAGCCGAACAAGTAAGTGCTATTCTTCAAAACAATAATGCTTTGAAATATAAAGACCCTGGTTGTCCTACAATTTCTTGCTTTATTGGAGAGCATAAAATTGAAAGAGCCTTACTTGATCTTGGTGCTAGTGTGAATTTACTTCCATATTCAGTTTTTCAAAGTCTCAATCTAGGTGAGTTAAAACCAACTTCTATATCTCTTTTACTTGCCGATAGATCTGTAAAAGTGCCTAGAGGAATAATTGAAGATGTGTTAGTACAAGTCGATAAATTCATTTATCCTGTGGATTTTATTGTCTTGGACACAGAACCTGTTGAAGCATGTAATTCATTTCCTGTTATTTTAGGACGTCCATTTCTTGCAACTTCTAATGCATTGATTAATTGTAGGAATGGACTGATGAAGCTATCATTTGGAAACATGACATTGGAGATGAATATTTTCAACATTTGCAAGCAACCTGGAGATGATAATGATTTACAAGAAGTAGATCATATTGACGAATTAGTTTATGATCAACTTGAATCTACTTTAAGTAAAAATGAATTGGATGAAACTGAAGATTTGCAAATGATTTATTCTGAGGAAGAAATCACGGATGAAACAAGCACCAAAAATGTTGATGCAAATCTTTTGTCAACAGTGACAACAGATTCGACATCTGACATCACACCAATCGATGATTACTTTCCTAACAAATCCTTACTTTCTCTTAGTTCAATGCCTTGGTATGATAAAAATATCAATTTTCTTGCTTTAGGAGATTTGCCAGCTGATTGGAGTACCCAAGACAAAGAAAAGTTTTTGAACGAAGTGAAGAGCTTTTATTGTGATGACCCTAACTTATTCAAATATTGTCCTGATCAAATATTTCAAAGATTCATTCCCGACAATGAGGTAAGTAGTGTCATTAAACTTTGTCATTCTGAAGCATGTGGAAGTTATTTCTCGTCAAAAAAGACTGCTGCAAAAATCTTTCAAAATGGATTTTATTGGCCCACCATGTTCAAGGACACACATGCATTCTGCAAAACTTGTGAAAATTGTCAAAAGATTGATACTGGTCAAAAAGTTTTGTTTTATGATTCTCAACTCTATGCATTCCCTAAAGAGCTAAGATTAAGATGGACCAATCCTTATGGGGCCTGTGATATTGAGAATTCAATGAATGACAATGATTTTAAGGAAAATGGACATCGTTTGAAAGCTTACTTTGATAATTTTCCTAGTGAAAATGAATCAGCTGGTTTGAATGATCTTGTAGATAAAGGTTGATTATTTTGTTTTTCTCACATTTTCTTTTTTGTGTTTCTTTTTGAGTGATTTTTGCTAGTTTCTCTCACCCCGGTCAAATGGCGGATAACGGTACTCCGTGACTTAAGTCGGTTCTTTCAGTTTCCCACAATAACTGATATTTGTGTATATATTTGTGCAATTCTTTGAATCTCTCTTCCAATTCTCATTTGAAAATGGACACTAATCTTGAAAAATTGAAAAAGTATTTTCCCGCTCTGCCTCAGAATGCGATTACAAAAATTTACCGTGCTAGATGTGCAAGATTGAGATTGTTAATGAATCATGGAATTCCTGAAGATATTCGCTGGTTGATTGAAGCAAAGGTCCGATTATCAGGTGAGTCCTCTAACTTCATTTCACACATGCCTGGAACAGGTAAAAGCACTTTTGCAAAGAAGCGTCGTGCAAAACGACTGGATGTCTGTCATCGATGTGCTAGATGGACTTGTAATACACAATGTCGTTCTTTAGGAATGGTATCTATAAACCGTGAAGATAAAATACAATTCATTAAGGATGGCCTGAGTAAGGAGTCTTTAGATAATCTTCTATTGACTCTTGAGACGCATCCTAGTGGAGATGTGCATCGTGCAATTCATGATTTATGGCCACTATTTCATAAAGAACATGATAGACTTAGTCTTGGGAATCTGACTAAAAAAGACCCTGTTTGCCAGTTTTTAAGAAAACTGGATGGGAAGCCTATCCCCGACCCATAGAGGGCGTTTAAGCCGTTCTTGGACGTAAAACCAAGGGAAGATGTGAGCCACAATCACAACTACCTGTACATACACATGCTTGGTTTTATTATTGTGTTTTGTTGTTTCTTATATTTGTTTCAGTGTGTTTCAGGTTTGTCAGTGTTCGTTATTTCAGGTGATATCTTCTATACTCTATCTTTCTACCTTAGAACATTGAGGACAATGTCTCGTTTTGGTTGGGGGGAGAGGGTAGTAGTTGATAAAAAAAAAATTGTTTTTCATTTCATAAAGCATGTGCATAATTGTTGTTACTAGGATGGCAGAGTAAAGGAGTTCTTTTGTTAAAGTGACTCTTGAGACGCATCTTAGTAACCATTCTTAACAAGGTCTATTATAATACTTCCTGAAATATTCAGGTTTACAAACTCTCGTATTGTTACCACTTAATTCTGCTCATATACTTATTTAACATGTATTTTTAAACCTTAATTTACACACACACACTTTAACATATGATTGTGGGTTGCATATTGGATTATTACATTATTTATGTTCTTTTGTTAAAGGTAACAACTAAGGGAAAGGGATTGTATATAATTAAAAAGAAAAAAAAAAAAAAAAAAAAAAAAAAAAAAAAAAAAAAAAAAAAAAAAAAAAAAAAAAAGAAAAAAAGAAAAAAAAATGATGATAATAAAAATGTAGATAAGTTTGGTTTCGTAGCCTCCCTAACCTAAGCAATTAAGCCCGAAGGGGTGTTTTAACACCTAATACCCTAAAGTCAACTGACTTGGGAGCTATTGGCCCAACGCTTGTTACATGGGTTGAGGAGAAAAGCTTAAGGGAATCAAACATTGCACTATCTACATATCAGTATCTGCGACCCGAGTTACTAAGCTCGTAGGGGTGTCTTAACACCTAATGCCCTAAGACCAACTGGTCTGGGAGTCATTAGCTGAAAGCTCATTACATGGGTTAAAGATGCATGATGTTTTTAAAGTATATGTATATAGAGTTAAAAAAAAAAAAAAAGACAAAAATAGTAATCCCAACCCAAGGAAGTTAACCTTAAACATTAGAACAAAAATTTTGTTTTCTTCCAAGAAAAGCCCCATAATTATGTGTTGATACATTGAGCACAAAAGAAAGGTTTATTAATATCTTGTTAAGAGGTATTGAGCAGATATATAAATTTAATGAGAGTTTGTTTATCTGGATAGACTAATGGAAGTTAAATGATGAATACCTTGCTTTGTGAAATTTGCAAATTTGTTTTCTATTTTAACGCTTTGATTACTAGGGACTAGTAATAAGCTGGTTGGGGGGTGTGATTAGTACTTAAAAGTGCATTTTTATCATGGTTTTATATTAGTAGTAGTAGTAGTAGTAGTAGTAGTAGTAGTAGTAGTAGTAGTAGTAGTAGTAGTAGTAGTAGTAGTAGTAGTAGTAGTAGTAGTAGTAGTAGTAGTAGTAGTAGTAGTAGTAGTAGTAGTAGTAGTAGTAGTAGTAGTAGTAGTAGTAGTAGTAGTAGTAGTAGTAGTAGTAGTAGTAATAATAATAATAATAAAGAAAGAGAAGAAGAAGAAGATGATGAGAACTTTGAGATGGAATATTAATGTAACGATTAAACAATGATAATAACAAATGTCAAGGTTAGAGGTTCCACTAATGGTATATCAAACAAGTATAGTATAAACTCTTATTATTGAATTGGAAACCACACACAAAGGAGGTTCCAATCAGATTATATATTGTTAACATGATTACATTAGTCATCTTATTCAATTAATGCTAATACTTGTAAATCTCGTCAAGCATTCATGATTATAACTTATGTTAACAACAAATCAAGTTCCTTTCATAGCTCAGGTGTCGGTTATACCATACATTATGGGCTATGAAAGTGCCAAGCATTTGTTGTACCAAGTGTTATACAACATAAATCAAGATTAGTCATTTAACAAGCAAAGTATTAAAGAGTGAACAAGATAGCAAATATAAAACATGTTAGTATCAAACATTAAAGTCCATATTAAGTTTACATTATACTTATTCTTACACCATTAGTGTAACCTTTTCACCTTGACATAATTAACTTAGCTAGACATAATGAAAGAAAGCAAAATAGATAAACAAAATAAGAACATAAAAGTTAACTAAGTAAAGGAAAGGAAATGAAAGGCATAAACTTAATATTAATGAAAACAAAGCATAAAAAATACAAAGAGAGAAAGGAAGAGCATGATCTTGATCTGAACACCAAGATGCCTAAATGCATGGCAAATGCCTCCTTTTATAGGCCAAAAATGGGAACTATTGATTTGATGACTAATTGATAAGTGGGTGACCAACTTTTGACTTGGTGACAATCCTTATCTTCTCTTGTCTGCCCAAAACGTCATTGATAACGTCAAAACTGGAGCCAGTTGCAAACATGAAAGTTGTAGGCAATTGTCTCAGCTTTCTTGTGTAAAAATTTCAGCTCATTTGGACTTCTAGAACTCCAGATATGGCCAAAATACCGAACAGTGCTCGGGCTGGAAGACAGATTCGGGCTTCTTTGTTGTTGCTACAATTTGGACTTGATAATGGCCTTTTTAGATCTTGGGCTCCATATGAAAGTTGTAGGCCTATGTCTTACCTTTCCATCCATATAAATTTGACCTAAATCTGAGATATATAGCTCCAGATATGACCCATTTACCGAACAGTGTTCCGGTTTGGATTGCACCGACATCTCTTTTCTAAGTTTGGCCATCTCTTTATCCTTGTAATTTAAGTTCTTCAAGTCATCAATCAATCCTTTCATTTATGTTATAGGCCTGCATTAAAAATAGACATTTACCACAAATTAAATGTATCTTATATTATTAGATATATTATTATAAAATATGCTTTGGTTAAGGAGTTATTGATACTTCAAGTGCAAAATGATGATATAAAACCATGATAAAAATGCACTTTTAAGTACTAATCATTCTCCTTCCTCAATGAACTTGTAGCCTCATGTCTTAGCTTTTTAACGAGACCCATCTTGCTTGAAAAGGAGTTCTATAACTCTATATATAGTTAAAAATCTAAGGAGAGGTCAAACAGTAATGATTGGATAGTAACAGCCAATGTTTGTTAATGAGCAATTAGTATTGTCTTATAGGCAGACTTGAGTTCTCCTTCCTTCAAAGAACTTGTAGCCTTGTGTCTTAGCTTTCTAATGAGATCAATATCACTTAAAATGGAGTTCTATAATCTAGATATAGTTAAAACTTTGAAAAGAGGTCGAATAGTAACAATTCAATGTTAGACAGTAATGGTTGGACATTAACAGTACAATATTTGTTATAAGCAATTTTGACTATCTTAGAGGTAGAATTGGGTTCTTCTTCTAAAGAACTTGTAGCCTAGGGTCTTAGCTTTTCAATGAGACTAATCTTGCTTGAAATAGAGTTTTATAACTCTATATATAGTTACAAATCTGAGAAGAAGGTTGACAGTAATAGTTTAATGTCAGACAGTAATGGTTAGATAGCAATAATCCAATGTTTGTTGATGAGCAATTTTAACTATTTTAAAGGACTATTTTAAAGGTAGACTAGGTTCACTTTCCTTCAGATAACATGTAGCCTCATCTCTTAGCTTTCTAACAAGACCAATCTCATTTGAAATGGAGTTCTATAACTCTTGATATAGTTAAAACTATGAGGAGAGGTTAGACAATAACAGTTCAATGTCAAGACAATAATGATTAGATAGTAACATTTCAATGTCAAGACAATAATAATTGCATAGTAACAATCCAATGTTTGTTGATGAGCAATTTTGACTATCTTAGAGACAAGAACTGGTTTTCCTTCCTTAAAGAACTTAGAGGCTCGTGTCTTATCTTTCTAACAAGACCAATCTTGCTTACAACGGAGTTCTATAACTCTAAACATAGTTAAAATTTTGGGGAGAGGTTGGATAGTAACAGTTCAATGTTAGATAGTTATGATTGGATAATAACAGTCTAATGTTTATTGATGAGCAATTTTGACTTTCTTAAAGGCAGAGTTGGGTTCTCCTTTCTTTAGAGAACTTGTATCCTCATGTCTTAGGTTTCCAACGAGGCCAATCTCGGTTGAAATGGAGTTTTATAACTCTAGATATAGTTAAAACTATGAAGAGAGGTCAGATAGTAACAGTTCAATGTCAAGACAATAACGGTTTGGACAGTAATAGTCCAATGTTTGTTAATGAGCAATTTTGACTTTTTTAAAGGCAAGAACTGGTTCTCCTTCTTTCATAGAACTTGTATCCTTGTGTCTTAGGTTTCCAATGAGACCGATCTCGCTTGAAATAGAGCTCAATAACTCTAGATATAATTAAAATTTTAAGGAGAGGTTGGACAGTAACAATTTAATGTCAAGACAATAACGATTGGATAGTAGCAGTCCAATGTCTAAACAATAAAAGAATTAAAATATAAAGAAAGAAATGATAACTATGGTTAGATAGAGGATGACAACATTAATGGGTATAATAAGAAAAATATAAAATATAAAGAAAGAAATGATTGAAAGAAAGATATATTAGTTGTTGATATGATTATTATAAAACATATCCTTAAATGAGAAAAACTTATGAGATGAGCCTATGATTGCAGGAGGGACACTAGTGTGGTGCAACAACAGCAACAGGGGAGCACGAGTAGAGCTTCTATTGTAAGTAGGTGACTTTCACCTTCCTTTTCACTAACATTGAATAATGACATGCTTTTATCATGAATGTTACCATATTATGATAATTTAGATATCAGATTGCCAAATACTTAAATGTTGATAAATGGTTGATTAGCTTTGTCTAATGACATCTGAAGGGATAACCTTAAATAATGAAATACTTTATCATGAACGTTACCATATTGTGTTAATTCAGATATCAAATTGTCAAATGCTTAAATGTTGACAAATGGTTGATTAGCTTCAGCTAATGACATTTGAAGGAATGATTGAGACAAACGATTGATTAGCTTTGGCTAATGGCATCCAAATGGATGACCAGGACAAATGAATGATTAGCTTTTGTTAATGGCATCCAAAGGGATGACTGGGAAAAAATGAATGATTAGCTTTAACAAATGGCATCCGAATGGATGACTAGGACAAATGAATGATTAACTTCGGCTAATGGCATCCGAATGGATGACCAGGACAAATGATTGATTAGCTTTGACTAATGGCATCCAAAGGGATGACCGAGACAAACGATTGATGAGCTTCAGCTAATGGCATCTGAAGTGATGATCAGGACAAATGATTGATTAGCTTTAGGAAATGGCATCTGAATGAATGATCGGGATAAATGAATGATTAGCTTTGGCTAATGACATCTAAATGGACGACTAGGACAAATAGTTGATTAGCTTTGGTTGATGGCATCTGAATGGACGATTAGGATAAATGGTTGATTAGCTTTGGCTGATGGCATTCAAAGTGGATGGTTGGGGTGAGTGAATGGTTAACCTCATCAAATGATGCCTTAAGAGGATGGCTAGATTGAAGATTATGGCTGATTGCAAGAATTGGTGCATCTATATATACTATAAGTTTATACCAAGAACATGAAGGAACTACAAATATCACGCTTCAAACATGTGATAATGTTAATGCTTCATTAAAGTGCCATACCATTTCTTACCATTATTATTATTAAGTAATTGCATTCTTATAGATGTTTTATACTATAGCAAGGACATCATACCAAGAACATACTTTTGCAAGGAATCATGTAGTTGCATTTTAAATCATGATGTATTTTGTATGAATCATTATCTTAAATGTATAACTATTATTAGATCCTTTTTGTTTAAATTCATGATGACTATTTGTTGGATGGAATACAAACTCTTGTCCATACATGTATATTTTTAATGTGAACTTCTAATCATGCAAACATAATATTATGTGTTTATGTAAGATTCACTTTTAAATGAAATGTTGATTGTTGTTGATATATGGATAGTATCTTGATGATGTGAGGGAATAGGTTTGTCGATTAACAACACAATGTTTGTCAAGTACAAAAAATATTGTTGTTTTGGGCTTGAAAAGTCGGGTTCTTACAGTTACTCTAAGGAAAACAGCCTTTGGAAACTCTTGTAAGACTTTGAGTGCGATCCAACAGTTAGATCAAAAGTTATGGCCCTTCTAAGATGTTACTCTGTGTGGCCCAACCAGACATTCTCGCCACCAAGTAACAATTCCATAGATACTCTAAGGAAAAGAGCTTCTGGAAATTCCTGTAAAACTTTGAGCGCGATTCAACTATCAAATCAAAAGTTATGGCGTTATTGATTTGTTATTCTGTTGTGGCCTAACCAGACATGCTTATCACCGAGTAGCGATTCCATAGCTACTCAAAGAAAAATAACCTTAAAAAACTCTTGGATAAATATTTGTGCGATCCCATGGTCGGATCAAAAGTTATAGCCTATTTGAGTCGTTACTCTTGTTCGGCTCAGCAAGACCTCTTCGTCACTAAATAACAATTTCATAGGACCTTTTTGTCATCGAGTAGTGCTTGACCGCTTTTTATGATCGGCTTGTTTTAACTCACAAGTGCACGAGTGTGCGATGTAGCAATTAACTCGGTAAGATCGAGGTCATATCCATAGAGAGCTAGATCTAGAAATTAAGCTAGGTAACAAAAAAAAACTCAAGAGAAATTAAATTAATAATAACTTGGTTGAAAATAATTGATGGATTTGTTTTCAAAGATGAAAAAGTGTAAATAGATTTTAAATGACAAGAAAAAGTAAGTCTTGGTCCAAATCAATTTTAATGGTGATGTATTGGTGATTTCTTCAACATATATAAGATAACTCAACTTAATATCAACGATGGTGATATTAGATCAGAAGATATTACGATGAAGTTTAGAAAGATGAAGATTGATTATTGCTTGAGAATGAACAAGTACTTTTATATTAAGTAAGACATTGAATCAAGCAATCTCTATACCAAAACTAAAGTTTGTGCATAAAAATTCAAGATTATAACATTACCTAAACGATTTCTAAAATTTCTTTGCAATAATAAATCATTCATGAAGAAAATGAGAAGATAAACATTAAGATTCATTCATATCTTAAAGATAAACATAGATCATAGATTGTTTTTGGGCTGATTTGGGGCTGAATTTAAGCATCAAATAAGTATACAAATATACCTATTATTTGGGCTAAGTTTGACATTGAAACCTTGAGTGTTTAATGGTTTAAATTTGCACACAACATAAGGCAAGTTTGGGCTTGAAATAGATCATATGATATTCTTTTCTAGAATTGGAATAGAATTGATTTTTGGGATAAATTTGGAGCACTTATTTGAAACAAGATTTGCTTCAATCTTCAACTAAATGTCTCTTCAATTCTTTGTTCTGAATTCTGACGTTGAATTTCCTGAATTAATTCATTTAAGCTCCAAAAACCTATCAAAACATTAAAACAAACTTCATTACTAAAAAACACATCAATTATTATAAAAAAAACCAAATAAAAACAATAAATACATATGTAAAATAAGAGACTTAATGACACTTTTGATGCACAATCACACCCCCCAACTTAGATTTTGTTAGTCCTCAAGCAAAACAAAACATAAAACGTTTGAAATAAAAAGAATAATAACAATCATAATTAGGCTCAATTCATCACACTTAAAGGACCTATCATGCAAACATTAGTATCTTTAACTTAGTGTACACAATAGAAAATAAAGAAAAATAAGCATACTCACATTCTCTAAATCAAACATCCATACAAAATTTCCAAATTCAGTCATATTTATCGTGCAACCAACATCATTGATTCATATGAAAACTCAACTTGTAATCTTCCCTTCTCACCAACACAAACAAGGTAGCAAACTAGAGAAATATCTATATATATTTTTTTCTTTTTTCTTTCTTTGTTTTTTTTTTTTAAGATATGATTTATTTTTTGTCTTTAAGTAGTCACTTCCTTTTTTACGCGAATACAAACATTTATGATGAATGTACCCGGTTACTCACAAAGTCACAAACTTAAAGTGCTTTGCATACTCATATTTTAAGCTGCCGTTTGACGTAAAGATAAACATTTGTGATGAATACCCCTAGTTACTGAGCAACTCAAAACATTGGAGTAGATAGAACTTTGTACACATTTATTTATTTATTTGTGTAATAATTATTACACTATTCACTTAAACCTTGTTTAGGACTGGATCAAAAGGGATAATCACAAGTAAAGCATCATACTCATCTTTCATGCATAATCACACAACTCACACAACTTTTACAAGGAAAGATGTACTTCAGTAATCTTAAAACAAGTATGCTATATCTTGCTTTATAAGATATTATCTATCCCAAATTAAAGCACGCAATGTTCAACATAATAATGAATATCCCAAATTAAAGCATGCAATGTTCAACACAATAATGAACCCAAAAATGTAATGATGATCCTAAACAAGTCTCATTCACATACGAATGCAAGTTTTTTTTTTTTTAACAAGCATGGTTATCTCAAGCATTCAACATAATGAAATATCTAAAATTAAGTTTTACATTATCCTTAATGTAAAAGAGAAAGAGAAGAAAAGTATAAAGATTAGAAAATTGTTACTCCCCTTCTGTTTTCAAGGATGAATGTCTGATTGAATTGGGCATGAGCTGACTTCTTGCTTGATTTTTTTTTAACCTGCATATCACAACTAAAAGAAAACATTGATGTTTTCTTTTTTGAAAATAAAGAATCTCACACCCCCCCAACTTAAAATAATGCATTTTCCCGAATGCATGAACAAGAAAATATAAGAGATGGAAGAAAGAAGAAAAAAAATAAAAATGAAAAAAAATAAAAATAAAAATAAAAATAAAAATAAAAACTCATTACTTCTGATACTACAATGGTATTGGATCTTCAAGATCCAATGTCTCAACTTCAGCCACAACGTTTTCAAGATAAGGTTTCAATCGATGACCATTTACTTTGAAAATATTTCCATTCTTGGGATTTTCTACCTCAAATGCACCATGCTTAGAGATGAATTTAATCACAAATGGACCAATCCATTTTGTCCTCAACTTTCCAGGAAAGAGATGTAATCGTGAATTATACAAGAGAACCTTTTGACCAATATGAAAGGATTTTCTAAGAATATGTTTATCATGCAAAGTTTTCATCTTATGTTTTGAAATTTTTGCATTTTCAAATGCATCATTTCTCAGCTCTAATTCGTCCAATTGAAGCTCTCTATTTTTGCCAACCTCGTTTTCATTGTCATTGAATTGCTGAATGGTCCAATATGTACGGTGCTCAATCTCAACAAGGAGATGACAAGGCTTTCCATAAACTCAAGCCTACTCGAATCACCCTTCAATTAGCTGATAGGTCAATCAAGATTCCTAGGGGTATCGTTGAGGATGTGTTGGTCCAAGTAGATAAATTCTACTTTCCTGTTGATTTTGTAGTGTTAGACACCGCACCAATTCAAGGTTCTAATGCCCCCATCCCAGTCATCTTAGGGAGACCTTTCCTAGCTACATCCAATGCCTTAATTAACTGTAGGAATGGGGTGATGAAATTGTCTTTTGGGAATATGACTGTGGAGATGAACATATTCAATGTCTCCAAACAAATCGGGGAACATGAGGACATTAGAGAGGTAGATTTCATCCAAACAGTTTGTCAAGAACACTTTGAGAGAGTGTGGATCAAGGATCCATTGGAGAGAACTTTAATTCATGATGAAAGATTTTGTTCTTTGGAATGTGTTGATGAGGAAGTAAGAGAACTTGAGACTTATCTAGATCCAATGCCTATTATGTCAATAGGTCAATGGACCCCATCATTTGAGCCTTTGATTTCACCCCAAGTGAAAGTTGAGGAATCTCTTGTCCAGCCTGATAAACTAGAAAGGAAGCCTTTACCGAGTGATCTTAAGTATGCATTTCTAGGGGAAGATGAATCATATCCTATTGTGATCTCATCAAAACTTAGCATAGAGCAAGAACACAAACTTTTGAGAGTGGTGAGAAAACACAAGAAAGCAATTGGGTGGAAAATTACTGACTTGAAAGGAATTAGCCCTCTTTTATGTACACATAGAATCTATCTTGAAGAAGAGGCTAAATCTGTGAGGCAAATGCAAAGACGATTGAACCCAAACATGAAGGAAGTAGTGAGAGGTGAAGTGCTTAAGCTACTTGATGCAGGTATCATTTACCCTATTGCAAACTCAAAATGGGTTAGTCCAACCCAAGTTGTCCCTAAAAAATCTGGAGTCACGGTAGTGAAGAATGAAAATAATGAGCTGGTACCAACTAGAATCCAAACTGGATGGCGTATGTGCATTGATTATCGTAAATTGAACATGGTGACTAGGAAGGACCATTTTCCGCTTCCATTTTTAGACCAAGTGCTTGAAAGAGTAGCTGGAAGAGCTTTCTATTGTTTTCTGGATGGATACTCAGGTTACAACCAAATTGAGATTTCTTTAGAAGACCAAGAAAAAACCACTTTCACTTGTCCTTTTGGTACCTATGCTTATAGAAGAATGCCTTTTGGTTTGTGTAATGCACCAGCCACTTTTCAAAGGTGTATGATGAGTATCTTTAGTGACATGGTGGAAAATTTTTTGGAAGTTTTCATGGATGATTTTTCAGTTTATGGGGATTCTTATGAGTTGTGTCTAATGAATCTAGAAAAAGTTCTTGAAAGGTGTGAAGAGAGCAATCTTGTACTCAATTGGGAGAAGTGTCATTTTATGGTGACACATGGCATTGTTTTAGGTCACATTGTCTCTTCAAAAGGGATAGAGGTAGATAAGTCAAAAGTGGAAGTCATTCAAAAATTAACTACCCCTAAGACTGTGAAAGATGTGAGATCTTTTTTAGGACATGCTGGTTTTTATCGAAGATTCATTCATTCTTTTAGTACCATTGCCAAACCATTGTGTAACTTGTTGTCACAAGATGTCCCATTTGATTGGACATCAAAATGTCAAGAAGCTTTTGAAAAGCTTAAAGGGTTGTTGACAACTGCACCAATCATGCAAGCTCCTGATTGGTCTTTACCATTTGAACTGATGTGTGATGCTAGTGATTTTGCGGTTGGGGCTGTTTTAGGGCAAAGAAAAGACAAGAAACCTCATGTCATATATTATGCTAGCAAGACTTTGAATGATGCTCAATTGAATTACACTACAACTGAAAAAGAACTCTTAGTTGTGGTCTTTGCATTAGACAAGTTTAGATCTTATTTGGTTGGATCTCTTGTTATTGTTTTCACTGATCATGCAACATTGAAATATTTGCTCAGAAAACAAGATGCCAAACCACGTTTGATTCGATGGATCCTTCTACTCTAAAATTTAACCTTGAAATTGGAGATAAAAAGGGAGTAGAGAATGTAGTGGTTGATCATTTGTCTCGTCTTTCAAGCTTTGAGACCATAATTGATGAATCTCCAATAAATGAACTCTTTGCTGATGAAAATTTATTTTGTGTAGGTACTATCTCTTATATTGGTTCTCCATGGTATGCTAACATAGCAAATTACCTAGCCACAAGTCAAATTCCTTCTCATTGGTCTAAACTTGACAAACAAAAATTCTTGCGCAATGTGCGCACCTTTTTTTGGGATGACCCCTACCTATTTAAATACTGTCCTGACCAAATTATTAGGCAGTGCATCCCTGATCATGAAATTCCAAGTGTCATTAATTTTTGTCATGTATTAGCCTGTGGTGGGCATTTCTCTTCCAAGAAAACCATTGCCAAAATCTTGGAGTGTGGTTTTTATTGGCCCACCGTGTTTAAAGATGTTCATGCCTTCTATGTTGCATGTGACCG
>NW_011500916.1:61335-75732 GCF_000495115.2 Populus euphratica | reverse complement strand
AAAAGTTGAGATAATTTCTTAGAACTTTCATAATTCAAGTCTATTCAAATTCTGACATTATCAATGAGGTTTTGTTCAGACAAGAAGAAAAGGATTATCACCAAGTCAAGATGTGGTCACCTACTGAATAATTAGTCATCAAATCAATAGTTTCAAATTTTATCCTATAAAAAGAGACAATTACCATGCATTTAGACATCTTGGTTTGCAAATCAAGATCATATTTTTCTCTCTTTATTGTAATGCTTAAGTTTTGCTTATATTAATCTCTTGTTTATGCTTCTCATTTCCTTTCCTTTACTTAGTTAACTTATATCTTATTTATGTTCTTATCTTATTTATTTATATTTCTCTTTTTCATTATGTTTAGCTAATTTTATCATGTCAAGTTTTCGGCACTGTTACCGGAGAGGTAAATTCTTGTACAAATTATATTATTTATTTTATTTTTCCTTTTCACTTTTCTTGTATCTAACTTTGTTTTTTGGTTTTGTTTCTTTTTGTTTTTTTTTCTTCCTTTTATTCTATTCCTACATCTGCATGAGAGTTTGGTCATGTACATTAAGTGACAGACTTTGTAAGGTATCCTCATCATTTTCAGAAAATATGATCGAAGAAGATAAGCAATCGCTTTATAATGAGAATAATCATGTTAGAACACTTAGAGACAATATGAATCCATAAGAACAAGTGCATCCTAATCCATAGTTTTCTCCCTTGATGCATCTTATTTTAATTTTAAGACAGATATTTTTCAACTTTTACCTTCTTTTCATGGCCTAAATTAAGAAAATCTATACTTGCATTTAAGGGAATTTGAAAAGGTCTGTAACACCTATAATGACTCAAATTGTAGCATGAACACCATCAGATTAAAGCTTTTTCCTTTTTCATTAAAAGATAAAGTTAAAACATGGCTATAAAATTTAAGATCAGGATCCATTTATGCTTGGGATGAAATGCAACAATAGTTTTTAAAGAAGTTTTTTTCCATCTTATAGAACAAACTCTTTCAAAAGATAAATTACTATATTCACTCAAAAACCAGGAGAAACATTTTACCAATGTTGGGATAGGTATTGAGACTTGTTTAATACTTGCTTTCATGATGGTTTTGAAACATAGAGATTGGTTTCACATTTTTATGAAGGGTTAACACCTAAAGATAAGCAAATTATGGAATTAATGTGTAATGTAACTTTTAAAGATAAAGAGTCTAACGAAGCAATAAAGTACATAAACTTGTTAGTTGAACATGCTTAAAATTAGGACAATGCAAGTACTTATGAGGCACCGAGTAAAGCTCAATCTCATACATCTAGTGGTGGTATGTATAACCTTAGAGAAGATCATGACCTACAAGCCAAGTTTGCATCTTTAGCTAGAAAAGTCAAGGTACTAGAATTAAAAAAAAATATCAATTAAAATCTATTCAAGACATTGTGTGTCCAATCTGTGAAACCAATGAACACTCAACTAATGACTGTGTAACTTTGCCTTTTTTTAGGGAATGCCTCCATAAACAATCTCATACTTTAAACAGTTTTCAAAACCATACTCGCAAACATATAACCTTGGTTGAAGAAATCACTTAAATTCCAGTTGGAAAAGAGATAATAATAATGCACAAACTTCACAACCACCATTTTAAGCATACCATATTTTCCATAATTCTCATGGATATGCACCTTCTTATACTCCACCTCCTAAAAGAAATCTTGAGGAAACATTGCATGCATTTATTGAAAAGCAAGAGACAATCAATACTTAACTTACTCAAAGCATGATAGATTTTAAAGATACTCTTACAAAGTTCACATCTGCTCCTAGTTTTTAAGAGAAAGGTAAGTTTTCATCTCAACCACACCAAAATCTCAAGGAGCAATACAATGCAAATGCAAGTAGTTTTGGAAACCAATATATGAATCAAATCAAATTAGTCATCACTCTTTACAGTGGTATGCTTATTGAAAAACCCATTATTGAACCTTGTGAGAATGATGATGAGTCAATCTTTAAAGGTACAAAAAGGGTTGAATTTGAATATTGCAAAGGAAAAACTGATTCCTTGCTAGCACTTCTATTTCCTCATACCATGACTAAACAAAGAAAAGTCAATCACAACTCTAAAATCTTTGAAACTTTCAAATAGGTAAGGATCAAAATACTTTTTCTGGATGTTATTAAATAAGTTCCTTTGTATGCTAAGTTTTTGAAGATCTGTGCACTGTGAAGAGAAAACTGAATGTGAAAAAGAAAGTTTTTTAGCCGAACAAGTAAGTGTCATTATTTAGAATAATAATTCTTTGAAATATAAAGATCTTGGTTGCCCTACAATTTCTTTCTTTATTAGAGAATATAAAATTAAGAAAAGCTTTACTTGATTTTGGAGCTGGTGTGAATTTACTTTCATATTTAGTTTTTCAAAGTCTCAATCTAGGTGAGTTAAAACCAACTTCTATAACTCTCTTACTTGTTGATAGATCTGTAAAAGTATCTAGACGAATAATTGAGGATGTGTTAGTATAAGTTGATAAATTCATTTATCATATGGATTTTCAATAAGAATCAAAGGCAAGTAATTGGAGACCACAAATTAAGGAATTGCCACCATGATCAATTAAGTCCATACCCTCAAGTGTTCAATCACCCAAACTTGATTAGAAGTCGTTACCAATCAATTTTAAATACTTATTTTTGGAAGAAAATGAAACTTTTCCGGTAATAATCTCTTCCAAACTTATTAAAAACTCTAAAAATGCATAAAAATGTAATAGTATGGACCATAGTTGACATAAAAGGAATTAGTCCTTTGATTTGCACACACAAAATTTATTTGGAGGAAAATATTAAACCTTCTAGAGAAATGCAACGAAGGTTTAATCTTGATATGAAAGAAGTAGTAAAAAATGAAGTCATTAAGCTTCTAAATAATGGAATCATTTAACCTATTTCTGATAGCAAATGGGTAGGTCCTACCTAAGTTGTATCCGAAACGTCTAGAGTCACTGTGATAACAAATGAGAACAATGACTTAATTCCAACTAGGACTATTACTGGTTGGCGCATATGTATTGACTATAGGAAACTTAATTCAATGACTAGAAAAGATTATTTTCCTTTACCTTTCACGAACCAAATCCTAGAAAGAGTTGCAGGTCATGAATTTTATTTTTTCTTAGATGGTTATTCAAGTTACAACTAAATTGAAATTGCATTGGAAGATCAAGAGAAGATAAATTTTACGTACCATTATTAAAGGATGCCTTTTAGATTATGTAATGTACCACCATATTTTAAAGATGCTTGTTTAGTATATTTAGTGATATGGTTGAACGTTTTCTTGAAATTTTTATGGATGATTTTTCTATTTTTGGTGATTCATTTGATGATTATTTGAATAACTTAGAAAAGATTTTGAGTAGGTATAAAGAGAAGAATCTTGAACTAAATTGGGAAAAATGTCACTTCATGGTAACAAACGGTATTGTACTTGGTCACATTATTTCATCAAAAGGAATTGAGGTTGACAAAACTAAAATCAATTTAATTGCTAACTTATCATCACCAAAATCTATTAAAGATGTTAGATCATTCTTATGACATACTGGTTTTTATAGAAGGTTTATTAAAGTTTTTAGTGTAATATCTAAACCCTTAAATAACCTTCTAACAAAGGATAATATTTTTGAATGGACTAAACATTGTGAAGAAGCCTTTGTTAAACTTAAAAACTTGCTTACTTATGCTCATGTCATTTAACCTCCTAATTGGTCATTATCTTTTGAAAAAACATGTGACGTTAGTGATTATGTCGTAGGTGCTATTTTGGGACAAAGAAAAGATAAGAAAATTTATGTGATTTACTATGCAAGTAAAATTTTAAATAGTGCTCAAATGAATTACACCGCCATTAAAAAAGAATTACTTACATTAGTATTTGCATGTGAAAAATTCAAGTATTATCTTGTTGTCTCAACTATCGTTGTTTTTAGTGATCATTGATTAGTATTTAAAAGTGCATTTTTATCAAGGTTTTATATGATCATTTTGCACTTGAAGTATCACTAACTCTTTAACTAAAACATGTTTTATAATAACATATCTAAAAATATAAGATATCTTTAATTTGTGTTAAATGTTCATTTTAAATGCAGGCCTATCACATAAATGAAAGGATTGATTGATGAGTTTAATAACTGAAATTAAAAGGATAAAAAAATAGCGAAACTTAGAAAAGAGATACTGGTGCAGTGCAAACCGGAACACTGTTCAGTAATTGGGTCATATCTGGAGTTGTAGATCTCGGATTTAGGTGTACTTTATATGGATGGATAGGTAAGACATATGCCTATAATTTTAATAGGAGCCCATGATTTAAAAAGGCCATTTTCAAGTTCAAATTGTAGCAACAATGAAAAAGTCTGAATTTATCCTCTAGCCCAAACATTGTTCAGTGTTTAGCCCATATCTGGAGTTCAAGAAGGCCAAATGACCTTAATTGTTTTTTTTTGGAAAGCTGAGATAATTTTATAGAACTTTCATTTTTCAAGTGCTTCCAATTCTAATGTTATCAATGATGTTTTGGGCACACAAGAGAAAATAAAGATTGTTACCAAGTCAAGAGTTGGTCACTCACTCATCAATTAATCATCAAATCAATAGTTCCTAATTTTGGCCTATAAAAAGAGACATTTGCCATGCATTTCAGCATCTTGGTTTCCAGATCAAGATCATGCTCTTGCTTTATCTCTTTGTATTTTTTGTAATGCTTAAGTTTTGCTTTCATTAATATCTTGTTTATACCTTTCATTTTCTTTTCCTTACTTAGTTAACTTTTATTGTATTTATATTCTTATCTTATTTATTTATGTTTCTCTTTTTTATTATGTTTAGTTAAGTTTATTATATCAAGGTGAAAAGGTTATACTAATGGTGTAAGAATAAGTATAGTGTAAACTTAACATGAACTTTAATGTATGATACTGACATGTTTTGTATTTATTATCTTATTCAATCTTTAATACTTTGCTTGTTAAATGACTAATATAGATTTATGTTGTATAACACCTAACACAATAAATGCTTGACACTTTCATAACCCATACTGTATGGTATAACCGACACCTAAGCTATAAAAGGCACTTGATTTGTTGTTAACATAAGTTATAATCATGAATGTCTGACAATATTTACAAGTATTAACATTATTCAAATAAGATACCTAATTTAATCATGTTAACAATTTATAATCTAATTGGAACCTCCTTTATGTATGGTTTCCAATTAAGTAATAAGAGTTTATACTATACTTGTTAGACATACTGATTAGTACTTGAAAGTGCATTTTTATCAAGGTTTTATATTATCATTTTGCACTTGAATTATCAATAACTCTTGAACTAAAGCATGTTTTATAATAACACATCTAATAATATAAAATACCTTTAATTTATGGTAAATATTCATTTTAAATGCAGGCCTATCACATAAATAAAAGGATTGATTGATGAATTTAAGAACTAAAATTGAAAGGATAAAGATATGGCCAAACTTAGAAAAGAGATGTTGGTGCAGTCCAAACCGGAATACTATTTGGTAATTAGGTCATATCTGGAGCTGTAGATCTCGAATTTAGGTCTACTTTATATGGATGGAAAGGTAAGATATAGGCATACAACTTTTATATGGAGTCCAAGATTTAAAAAAGCCATTTCTAACTCCAAATTGTAGCAACAAAAAAAAAGTCTGAATCTATCTAATAACCCATGCACTGTTCAGTGTTTGACCCATATCTGGAGTTTTAGAAGTTTAAATGCCCTTCATTTTTTTTTCTTAGGAAGCTGAGACAATTTTCTACAACTTTCATGTTTTCAAGTGGTTCCAATTCTAACATTATCAATGACATTTTGGGTGGACAAAAGAAGATAAGGATTGTCACCAAGTCAAGAGTTAACCACCCACTCATCAATTAGTTATCAAATTAATAGTTTCTAATTTTGGCCTATAAAAAGAGGTATTTGCCATGTATTTAAGCATCTTGATTTCCAGATCAAGCCCATGCTCTTACTTTCTCTCTTTGTATTTGTTTTGTATTGCTTATGTTTTGCTTTCATTAATATTAAGTTTATGCCTTTCATTTCCTTTCCTTTACTTAGTTAACTTTTATCTTATTGATGTTCTTATTTTGTTTATTTATTTTTCTTTCTTTTATTATGTTTAGCTAAGTTTATTATGTCAAGGTGAAAAGGTTACACTAATGGTGTAAGAATAAGTATAATGTAAACTCAACATGGACTTTAATATTTGATACTAACATGTTTTGTATTTGTTATTTTGTTCACTCTTTAATACTTTGCTTGTTAAATGTCTAATCTAGATTTATGTTGTATAACACTTGGTACAATAAATGCTTGGCACTTTCATAACCCATACTATATGGTATAACCAACATCTGAGCTATGAAAGGAAGTTGATGTATTGTTAACATAAGTTATAATTATGAATGGCTGACGAGATTTCCAAGTATTAACATTAATCAAATAAGATGGTATAACTCTTGGTACAACAAATGCTTGGCACTTTCATAACCCATACTATATGGTATAACCAACATCTGAGCTATGAAAGGAAGTTGATGTATTGTTAACATAAGTTATAATTATGAATGGCTGACGAGATTTACAAGTATTAACATTAATCAAATAAGATGACTAAAGTAACCATGTTAACAATTTATAATCTGATTGGAACCTCCTTTGTGTGTGCTTTCCAATTGAATAATAAGAGTTTATACTATACTTGTTTGACATACCATTAGTGGATCCTCTAACCTTGACATTTATTGTTATCATTATTTAATTCTTAAGTTAATCTTTCATCTCAAAGTTCTCATAAACTTTTTCTTTTTCTTTATTATTATTATTATTATTATTACTATTACTACAACTATTATTTTTATTTTTATTGTTGTTATTATATTGTTATCTTTAATTTATACAATTAACCTCCTCGTGGTTCGACCCTAGTCTTGCCGGGTTATTTATTACTTCGACACTCCTGTATTTGGAAGAAGACATCAATCTTTTGGTCATGTCAAGTTTTTGGCGCCATTGCCGGGGAGGTAAGTTCTTGTGCAAATTTTAGTATTTATTTTATTTTCTCTTATTTCTTTTTTTTTCTTATTTCTTTTATTCTATTCCTACACATGCATGAGAGTGTGGTCACGTACATTAAGTGGTAGACTTTGTAGGGTATCCTCATCATTTTTAGAAAATATGGCCAAAAAAGATGATTAATCACTTCATAATGAGAATAACCATGTTAGAACACTTAGAGATCACATGAATCCCACAAGAACAAGTGTACCATCATGTATAGTTTTCCCTCTTGATGCATCTCATTTCAATTTTAAGCTGGGTATTATTCAACTTTTACCTCTTTTTTTTTGTTGAAATCGAGAATAGATATATAATAAAAAGAGAAAACATGAACAGTATGAACAGAGCTTTAGCTAGTAGCCTAAGCATCAGCCTAATTACAAAAAAGAAATACAAGAAAACCTATAGCCCTACTATTAAGCTGAGCAAACCAAACTCACACTAAATTAGAAATTAAGCAGACCAAGCCGAAATGCATTCATGATTCCTATACAGATCAGCACCGGTATACCAAAAGGAAGAGTTGAGATTCCTGATCCATCTTGCAGCAAAGTAAAACAAATGTCATAGTATATCTTCCCATATTGGCTTTTGATCCTCAAATATCAAGTTGTTCCTAGCAGTCCATATAGAATAGACAATGCTAAATATAAAGCCCCCCCAAACAGATTTTTCAAACTTATTGTGGTTACCCTGCAAAAGACCCAACCATTTCAACTTTTACCTTCTTGAACACCATTAGATTAAAGCTTTTTTCTTTTTCATTGAAAGATAAAGCTAAAACATAGCTGCAAAATTTAAGACCTGGATCTATTCATGCTTGAGATGAAATGCAACAATAATTTTTAAAGAAGTTTTTCCCATCCCACATAACAAACTCTTTCAAAAGATAAATCATCACTTTCACTAAAAAACCAGAAGAAATATGTTACCAATATTAGGATAGGTATCGAGACTTGCTTAATACTTGCCCTCATCATGGTTTTAAAACATGGAGATTGATTTCACATTTTTATGAAGGGTTAACACCTAAAGATAGGCAAATGATTGAATTGATATGCAATGAAACTTTTGAAAATAAAGACCCTGATGAAGCAATGAAGTACTTAGACTTGTTAGTTGAAAATGCTCAAAATTAGGACACCGCGGGTACTTATGAGACACCGAGTAAAACTCAACCTCATACATCTAGTGAAGGCATATACAACCTTAGGGAAGATCATGACCCCCAAGCCAAGTTTGCATCTTTAGCTAGAAAAGTCGAGGCACTAGAATTGAAAAAAAAAGTAGTTAATTAAAATATATTAATAACATTATGTGTTAAAATAGTGAAACCAATGAACACTCAACCAATGATTGTCCAACTTTGCCTTCTTTTAAGGAATGTCTCCATGAACAAGCCCATGCTTTAAACAATTTTCAAAGGCCCAATCATAACCCATACTCGTAAACATACAACCCTGGTTGAAGAAATCATCAAAAATTTAGTTGAAAGAGTAACAATGCACAAACTTCATCACCACAGTTTCAAACACATCATAATTTCCAAAATTCTCATAGATATGCACCTTCTTATACTCCATCTTTTAAAAGAAATTTTGAGGAAACTTTGTATGCATTCATTGAAAAACAAGAGACAATTAATACTCAACTTGCTCAAAGCATAACAGATTTTAAATATACTCTTGTAAAATTCACATCTGCTCTCAGTATGCAAGAGAATGGTAAGTTTCCATCTCAACAACAGCAAAATCCCAAGGGGCAATAAAATACAAATGCAAGTAGTTCTGGAAGTCAATACATGGATCAAATCAAATCAGTCATCACACTTTGTAGTGGTAAGGTTATTTAAAAACCAATTCTTGAACCTTGTGAGAAAGATGACGAGTCAATCTTTAAGGGTAAGAAAGGGGTTAAATCTGAACATTGTAAAGAAAAGACTGATTCCTAGGCAGCACTTTCATTTCCTCATGCCATGACCAATCAGGAAAAAATCAAGGATAAAAAAGGCACCGAAAATGTTGATGCGGATCTTTTATCAAAAGTGACAATATATTCGACACCCAACATCACACCAATCGATGATTGCTTTTATGATGAATCTCTACTTTCTCTTAATCCAATGCCTTAGTATGATAAAAATCTCAATTTTCTTACTTCAGGATTCTTGCCAGCTCACTAGAGTATAAAAGACAAAAGAAAATTTTTAAGGGACGTGCAAAGCTTTTATTGTGATGACCCTAACTTATTCAAATATTGTCCTGATCAAATATTTCAAAGATACATTCCTAACAATGAGGTAAGTAGTGTCATTAAACTTTATCATTCTGAAGCATTTGGGAGTCATTTCTTGTCAAAAAAGACAGTTACAAAAAATTTTTAAAATGGATTTTATTGGCCTACCATGTTCAAAGACACGCATGCATTCTACAAAACTTGTGAAAATTGTCAAAAAGTTGATATTGGTCAAAAAGTTTTGTTTTATTATTCTCAACTCTATTTATTCCCTAAAGAGCTAAGATCAAGATAGAGTAGTCCATTTATTGAGAAACATGTGTATCTTTATGGGGCCTTTGATATTGAGAATCCAAAGAATGACAATGATTTTAAGATAAATGGACATCATTTGAAACTTACTTTGATAATTTTCCTAATGAAAATGAATCCACTGGTTTGAATGATCCTATAGATAAAAGTTAATTATTTTGTTTTTCTCACATTGTTTTTGTGTTTTTTTTTGTGACTCTTGGTTTGCTAGTCTCTCTCACTCCGGTTAAATGACAGATAATGGTACTCTGTGACTCTTAAGTCGGTTCTTTCAGTTTCCCATGATAACTAATATCTGTGTATATATTTGTTCAATTCCTTATTCCTTCTCTTCTCTTTACATCTCTTTTTCACTTCTCATCTTAAAAAATAGACACCGCTCTTAAAAAATTGAAAAAGTATTTTCCCACTTTGCTTCAAAATGCGATTATAAAAATTTACCGAGCTAAGTGTGCAAGATCGAGGTTGTTAATGAACCATAAAATTCCTAAAGAGATTCGCTGATTAATTAATGCAAAGGTCCGATTATCAAGTGAGTCTTCCAATTCTTTCATTTCACAAATGCTTGGAACAAGTAAAAACACTTTTGCAAAGAAACATCGTGCAAAACGACTGAAAGTCTGCCATTGATATGCCGGATGGACTTGCAATGCACAATGTCATTCTTTAGGAATGGTATCTGTAAACTATGAAGATAAAATATTATTTATTAAGGATGGCCTGGGTAAGGGGTCTTTAGATAATCTTCTATTGACTCTTAAGACACATCCTAGTGGAGATGTGCATCGTGTAATTCATTATTTATGGCCATTATTCAATAAAGAACATGCTCGATATAGTCTTGGGAATCTGACTAAAAAAACCTTGTTTGCTGGTTTTTAAGAAAACTGGATGGGAAGTCTATCCTTGACCTATAGAGGGCGTTTAAGCTGTAATTGGACATAAAACCAAGGGAAGATGTGAGCCACAATTATAACCACCTATACATACACATGTTTTTTTAATAAATAAATAAATAAAAAGAGAGATAGAAAAAGTGTGCGTGAGAGACTCTGGCTGGCCTACATATAGGTGGTATGATTGCCCTTTTAATTTCTTATCTATAAAATCCTCTCTTCCTTCCCTTCATTTCTACTCAACTCATACATTCAACAAATATAGAAGTGTGTAGAAATGGCAAGTTCCTCAGGTCATCAAATAAGAAATATTTATGTTTTTGGTGGATCTAGTCTTGGGAAAGAAAATGAGTTTTTAGAATCAGCAAATCATCTTAGTCAAGTACTAGCTGAGAGAAAGATTCATTTAGTGTATGGGGGAGATAGCCTTGGGTTAATAGGAGGTGTGTCAATAGCTGTATTTTTATGAGGTAGTCAAGTTTTAGGGGTCGTCCTCAAAGCTTTAGCACAAGGGGACATCATTGGAAAAATTATTAGAGAAGAACTACAAGTCTTTACAATGTCTGCTCGAATGAATGCAATGTTTAACCATGTTGATGCTTTTATTGCCTTATGACACGACTAAAAGATTGATGTCTTCTCCCAAGTGCAGGAGTGTCGAAGTAATAAATAACCCGGCAAGACCGGGGTCGAACCACAGGGAGGTTATTTGTACAAATTATAAATAACAATAATGCAACAACAATAACAATAACAATAACAACAACAATAATAATAGTAACAACAACAGTAATAATAATAATAATAATAATAATAATAATAATAATAATAATAATAATTGTAGTAGTAATACTAATAATAATAATAATAATAATAAAGAAAAAGAAGGAGAAGAAGAAGAAGAAGATGATGAGAAGTTTGAGATGGAATATTAATGTAACGATTAAACAATGATAATAACAAATGTCAAGGTTAGAGGTTCCACTAATGGTATATCAAACAAGTATAGTATAAACTCTTATTATTGAATTGGAAACCACACAAAAAGGAGGTTCCAATCAAATTATATATTGTTAACATGAATTGGAAACCACACACAAAGGAGGTTCCAATCAGATTATATATTGTTAACATGATTACATTAGTCATCTTATTCAATTAATGCTAATACTTGTAAATCTCGTCAAGCATTCATGATTATAACTTATGTTAACAATAAATCAAGTTCCTTTCATAGCTCAGGTGTCGGTTATACCATACATTATGGGCTATGAAAGTGCCAAGCATTTGTTGTACCAAGTGTTATACAACATAAATCAAGATTAGTCATTTAACAAGCAAAGTATTAAAGAGTGAACAAGATAACAAATATAAAACATGTTAGTATCAAACATTAAAGTCCATATTAGGTTTACATTATACTTATTCTCACACCATTAGTGTAACCTTTTCACCTTGACATAATTAACTTAGCTAGACATAATGAAAGAAAGCAAAATAAATAAACAAAATAAGAACATAAAAGCTAACTAAGTAAAGGAAAGGAAATGAAAAGCATAAACTTAATATTAATGAAAGCAAAGCATAAACATTACAAAAAATACAAAGAGAGAAAGGAAGAGCATGATCTTGATCTGGAAACCAAGATGCCTAAATGCATGGCAAATGCCTCCTTTTATAGGCCAAAATTGGGAACTATTGATTTGATGACTAATTGATAAGTGGGTGGCCAACTTTTGACTTGGTGACAATCCTTATCTTCTCTTGTCTGCCCAAAACGTCATTGATAACGTCAAAAATGGAGCCAGTTGCAAACATGAAAGTTGTAGGCAATTATCTCAACTTTCTTGTGTAAAAACTTCAGCTCATTTGGACTTCTAGAACTCTAGATATGGCCAAAATACCGAACAGTGCTCGGGCTGGAAGACAGATTCGGGCTTCTTTGTTGTTGCTACAATTTGGACTTGATAATGGCCTTTTTAGATCTTGGGCTCCATATGAAAGTTGTAGGCCTATGTCTTACCTTTCCATCCATATAAATTGGACCTAAATCTGAGATCTGTAGCTCCAGATATAACCCAATTACCGAACAGTGTTCCGGTTTGGATTGCACCGACATCTTTTCTCTAAGTTTGACCATCTCTTTATCCATGCAATTTAAGTTCTTCAAGTCATCAATCAATCCTTTCATTTATGTGATAGACCTGCATTAAAAATAGACATTTACCACAAATTAAAGGTATCTTATATTATTAGATATATTATTATAAAACATGCTTTGGTTAAGGAGTTATTGATACTTCACGTGCAAAATGATGATATAAAACCATGATAAAAATGCACTTTTAAGTACTAATCACCTTACTAGGTGGTTTAGACACACTGGAAGAGATATTTTATATCTCCTTTTGGGCCGAACTGCACATTCACCATTAACACATAGGTCTGTTAAATGTTAATGGTTATTATAATAAGTTGTTGTCTTTTCTTGATCATGCTGTGGAACAAGAATTTATAACATCTTCTTTATGACAAATCATAATTTCTGCTACTATTGCTGAACAATTGATTGACTAACTACATTCTTTCATTCCTGTAATTGATCCCTCTATGAGTTGCATAAATTGATCATCTTAAGAAAGTCATAAAAAGCTTATATTAGATTTGAGTCTTCATTTGTGAATCTTTGTGTCTTTTGCTTTTATTATTGTGTTTTGTTGTTTTTTATATTTGTTTAAGTGTGTTTCAGGTTTGTTAGTGTTCGTTATTTAAGGTGATGTCTTCTATACTCTATCATTCTACTTTAGGACATTGAGGATAATGTCTTGTTTTGGTTGGGAGAGAGGTTAATAGTTGATAAAAAAAATTAACTAGCTGTGTTTTTCATTTCATAAAGCATGTGCAAAATTGTTATTGTTAAAATGATAGAGTAAAGGAGCTCTTTTGTTAAAGTGACTCTTGAGACGCATCTTAGTAACTATTCTTAACAAGGTCTATCAAAATACTTCTTGAAATATTCAGGTTTATAAACTCTCGCATTGTTATCGTTTAATTATGATCATATACTTATTTAACAAGTATTCTTAAACTTTAATTTTCACACACATACTTTAACATATGATTGTGGGTTACACACTAGATTATTACATTATTTATGTTCTTTTGTTAAAGATAATAGCTAAGGGAAAAAGATAGTATATAAGTTGAAAAAAAAAACAAAAAAAATATAGATAAGTTTGGTTTCGTAGCCTCCCACCTAAACAATTAAGCCTGAAGAGGTGTTTTAACACCTAATACCCTAAAGTCAACTGACTTGGGAGCTATTGACCCAACGCTTATCAAATGGATTAAGGAGAAAAGTTTAAAGGAATCAAACATTGCACTATCTATGTATCAGTATCTGCAACCCAAGTTACTAAGCTCGTAAAGGTGTGTCAACACCTAATACCCTAATATCAATTGGTCTAGGAGTTATTAGCCAAAAGCTCATTACATAGGTTAAAGATATATCGTGTTTTAAGTTATATGTATATATATTAAAAAATTAAAAAAAAAAGAGAACAAAATAATAATCTCAACCCAAAGAAGTTAACCTTAAACATTAGAAAAAAAAATTATTTTCTTCCAAGAAAAGCCTCATAACTATATGTTGATATATTGAGTACAAAAGAAAGGTTTATTAATATCATGTTTAAGAGGTATTGAGCAGATATATAAATTTAATGAGAGTTTGTTTATCTGGATAAATTAATGGAAGTTAAATGATGAATACCTTGCTTTATGGAATTTGCAAA
>NW_011500916.1:42838-60082 GCF_000495115.2 Populus euphratica | reverse complement strand
CGATAATATTTATAAGGCTTAAAAAAAATAAAAACTCACCTTA
The DNA here is from genome assembly GCF_000495115.2 of Populus euphratica. Classification (NCBI taxonomy): domain Eukaryota; kingdom Viridiplantae; phylum Streptophyta; class Magnoliopsida; order Malpighiales; family Salicaceae; genus Populus; species Populus euphratica. Next base: position 60,039 of record NW_011500916.1, on the reverse strand, counting down.
ATATAACCAAAGCTTTAGCATTAAACAAATGTTATGAATTGCCAAAATTGATGGTCGATTAAAAGCAGCAATCATTGAGAATAGTTTTTTGAGTTCCACAATTATTGGCAAACAACAACTCTTGAAGCTATACCATAATTGAGAAAATGGCCTTTCAAACACCATTATTGTTGAGTAACAATTCATCAAAAGCTAAGAAACGATAGACACTCTAGGTCTCATGAAAAAAGCAGCAACCGTTAAGAAACAGCTATCATCAAACACTCTCAAAAACTCGAATCAACAAAGCGAGTGCCTGCAACTTCAAATCGAGACAATTAATCTACATGTAAGTTTCGAAAAAGTTTTATAAAAAAAAAAAAATATCTAGGAGTTAGAAAAAACAACTTCGCAGACCTCCCATCATAGCCTCTGATAAAAAAGGAAAATACTACTGCTCCAAACCTTTCTCTTAAAGCATTGAATGACCAGAGAATTATTGGATGAAAAGTACAAATAAATTAAATTAGCAAATAGCACTAAGCACGGAACAGTGTAAACAAGCCATGAGATTGGACTTACGTGGAGGTAAATATTGGCTAGGGTGTACGTTGCTGACACAGACAATGTGCCCTTGTCCCTTGCTTTTATAGCAAAGCCTGTGAAATTTTGCCAAATTGCAAAAATAAATAAATAAAAACCCTCGTTTAAGTCGGCTACAGTTGCTGGAAATTCTTTGACTCCGTGTCCCCCGCCGGACAATTAACCAAGAAAAGGAAATGACTCTTGCCTGATTTAGGATTTTTATTTTTATTTTTTTCTATTTCAATTAACAGTGGAGAATTTATTTTGATTTTGCTCTCTGCAGTTCGTCCAGGAAAGAATAAGATTAATGAAGGATGAAGGCACGCAAAGCAAGACAAGAGATAAAATAATTAATATTTTTTATCGGTCTTAACTCACGCACCAAGGACACTGAAATTTTAAAAATAAATTGTCACAGTAACCTCTCCCGTGAAAGGAAAAAAAAAAGTCTTCTTGGCCAGTCAAAATTATTGATTATATTCATGCTTCAGATTTATTTATTTTTTGTCTCTTGAATCTATAATTGTTTCAATTGTATACCAAACTTTAGTGATATTATTTAATTTAATAAATTTTAATTAAAATTGGTTTCTAAATTTTTAATTTTAACTATTCTATTTTATATTCATAATAAAATAAAATATTATATTTAAAATAAAAATTTAACATAATTAAATCAAATTTTAACCAAAAAGATATATTTAAAATATTCTACTTTCTCAGTCGTATTTTCAAGATACATTCACTTATTTTTAAATATAAATAAACTCATCTTGAGGAGACGACGACAAAAAAAAAAATTATACTTATTAAATTTTATTATATGTTGTTTTTATTTTATATAAAAAATAAAATAAAATTAAAATAAATAACTTGAAAAATAAATAGACTTGTATATATTTCATGGTCAATGAAAAGTTGACATATAAAATGAAATATTTAAGATATTTTATTATAAATATAACATCTAATAAATAAATAATCAATAAAATAATATCATGTAATATTAAAAAAAAATATGCAAATCTTTCCAAATCTTTATAAATAGAAGATATCAATCTAGAAAGAAAAAAAAAAAATTCTTGAAGATACATTTTTTTTCAAGACTAGCTCTCAAGTTTTCTTCACAAGTCTTAAAAAATTAAAACTTTTTTAGATTAAACCTAAATATTATATAAAAATTCTTAAATAATATTTTAGAAATTAATTAAAGATATTTTTTAAAATATCAAATTATCAAATCTTATTCCACAAATAATATATAAATTTGTGTTCGTGCAAAACAGAAATTTTAACTTAATTTCACAAATAAATTAAATCATTAGGATAAATTAAAAAAATAGTTTATTTTTTATAAGAATATTTTAAATAAAAATTATAACCAATTATATATTTAATAAAATTATATATTTGTATATGTATTCCTGTCAATTTTATATACCTGAAACTATCTTTTCAAAATTAGACAGCAACTTCCCTCCTTGTTTTAACTACTATTTTATCATATCATATCAAATCAAAGGATTTGAATCGTCTATTTTGCAGCGAGCTGGTTAGACGTGCAATTTCCTCCTCCTCCATTTTTTTTCCTCCCTTTCTTATGATAATAACCGGCAGAATATTTAGAAAAAGGCAAACAAAAAATTAGGAGGATTTATCAATTACCTGAAATACCCTCCTTGAACTTTGCCCATTTATTTCATTTTCATCCCTCTATGTTAATCGGAAAACTAAGAGAGCCTGTTAGGCTCTTAGTTTATAGTTTCTTCAAATATTTTTTTTTATTTTCAATTAGAGAAATTGCACTGCCGATACAATTTTCTGAAAGTTTCTTTCCAAATAATATTGTATCTGATAAATTAAAATATTTTTATATTTAATTTATAAAAATGGAACATTGAAATGTTATGAAATCAAAATTTGTTGTTTTAATTAGAAAAATATGAAAAATATAACCCGACAAAGACAAGCACGAGGGGAGGAGCCTACTTTGGTCTGGTTTGTGTGGTTCATTGGTTTCCACGACTCCCACATTTTCAATCCTATATAACCCGGTCAGTCTCACCTCATTTCAGAAACCTCCTTAAAACCCATCTCTCCCACATCTCTAATGGCGTCTATCTCTAGATTGGTTCTCCAAGATTGCAACTTACTGTCATTTCAAGCTATCTACAAGCCAAGCTCTTGTTTCCCTTCCAGTAGGCTGAAAACTCATCTGGGTATGCTTCATTACATTCGTTGCTTTTCTTTTTTTTTTGCCTCATTAGCTACACGTTTTTGGGTGCTAAGGATTGTTTGCTTTGTTTTTGGGTACATGAGTTTTCTGTGTTTATCCAATTCCAAACATTTATATGTGCTTTTACCAACAAATCTGTTGTAAATATGAATAATAAGATCCAAGAGCTGGGATTACTGTACCCTGGAATGGAAGAATTTGGACAACTCAAAACAAGCCGAGGAGTCCAACTGTGGCTCTCACAGCCCCTTCACCTTCTTCAGTCATTCACTCTTCAAGGTATCTTTTGTTAACGGAGTGCCTCATCACTGGTGTTATTGTAAATTTATATATTCAACAATTTGATCCTACAGTAGAAGCACCAGTGGTTGATGACTAATGTTTGAGGGTCATACTTGTAACAGTTCCCTTAGTTACTTCTAGAAATATAGGTGTCATGCTGTTATATATTCTAAACAAGTAGATAAAAGAATAGTTATCTATTCTAAATGGAAGTGATTGTAATTTGAAAACTAGCTCCAAGCTGTCGAAGTATTGTTGTCGTTTTCTATTGATGTACTGTTCATTTCCAGTACATTTAAGATTTATCCTTGCTGATGGCAAACCTCCTGGCTGTCTCTGCGCACCCCTACCTCCAATTTCCACATAAAAGTTAGTACTTAAAGTACTGTTCATTTGGAGTACATTGATGATTTTCCCTTGCTATAATTGTGTGAAATGCTGATCTGCTTCTGTTTCTTACCAATTGGATGACCTGAGTTTCAGATGAAAATGAATGAGTCAAGCTATTATTTCAGACTACTTGGTTCAATATAATGGAAAATAAAGTGACTCTTTAGGGCATGAACGTTTGCTTGTATATTTTCATTCTATGATATAACATGTTGGCTGCTTCATATAGGAACCCCCAAGTTTTGTGTAGGGCTGCTACAAATGCAACTGGTGACGTTCCTGACAGCAGCACACATGGTGGGATGAGCCAGTATGAAAGGATAATCGAAACTCTAACTACTCTTTTCCCTGTGTGGGTGTGTGTTACATGTCATTAAATTTAAGACCTTTTTTTTTTAATTGGATATAACAGAGAAAACACGATTTTTCAGTTTTAAATGCTCATCTCTTAAACACTGCTTTTTCGTACTAAAATTATAATTGTGTGAACAGGTCGTATTGGGCACCATCCTTGGTATTTACAAGCCAGCTGCGGTAACAGAGAAGTCCTCTTCTGCTACTTTGAAGAAGACGACTGATTGTAACTTAACCAACTGAAAGTTGCTGTCTTCCTGCAGGTTACATGGTTGGAGACAGACCTCTTTACCCTTGGCCTTGGCTTCCTCATGCTTTCAATGGGACTGACTCTGACATTTGAAGATTTTAGACGATGTTTAAGAAATCCTTGGACTGTAAGAGACAACTCATTCTTATCATTTTCAAAAGGGAAGAAGAATTAACGGTGATCCATTTCTTTTCAGTTTCATGCTTAAATTATATGTTTAATTGTTTCAGGTTGGTGTAGGGTTTCTTGCTCAGTACTTGATCAAACCTCTGCTAGGCTTTGTGATTGCAACGGTATTGCTTCAACATTTTCTTAGCTTTTGAGATCTTCTTTGATTTTGGGTGTTTTTTCTCGTTGTTCTTGAATTTTATCTTCGGCATAAATAATTGTTTGTTGAAAATAGTGTAATATTTAGTCAACCACATAACTATAATATTGATATACTCCGCATAACTCATCAAGGACATATGTCCTCTAACCTAGATGTTTTTTGGGGACTCAAAAGTGGTTAGAAATTGTTACATGGATCAATATTGTCTGAATTCTTTGATCAGTGAAGTCATTGTTTATTCATATTCTTTCCATTTCTTATCCAGTCAAGATTTACTGATCATGATAGATAGAATGACAGTTTGCACTTTCTTTTTGACTGCTTAAATTTTGTTCTCTTGAAGTAAATCCAAGGTTCTTACACAATCATTTTCTGTGGAATGCATACCAAGCTCATGCATATACTGTGCTTCAACTTTATGTAGAGGGTTCTTTTCACGTATACCGTGCTTTTGCTTTAGGTAGAGGGTTCTTTTCACTAAAGGGTGGAGTGGTACAAGAAAATGTTAGCTGTAATATCTTGATTGATTGATATACAATTACTTGATTTAGAGAGCTTGATCCAAGAAGATTGACTGATGTGTAATTACTTGATTTAGAAAGCGTGATCCACAAAATTGATTGATAGGCAATTGTAATTATGGTCAAGGAGTGATTGTAGGTTGTAATTATATTTTGATACTTCACTATTTAAAGAGAAGAGAGGCATTCAAATTATTTTGACACGATATTAGAACCAAAATTCTAAAATTTTTGCTTAATTCTTCGGGTTAGTATTTCTTTGGGTTGAGTTGTGAGATATTTTTCTTGAGTTTCTCTTTTGATATTTTTTCTTGGTTTGGGGTTATAGGTAATTTCTAGGTGTAGAGAGATTCTTTTGACATCATGGTCTGTTTTTTCCACTAGTTCTGTTCTTTTCTTTTGATTTATCATGAAAGTAATTATTCCACTTGGAAGTTTCAATTCAAGATGTTTGTGAAGTGCAAAAAATTATTGGGCCACTTAGATGGTCATCTAAAGTTCTCATTGATCCTAGGAGATTGATTCAATCTTGAAAGAGCAATGATGCTTGTATTATCTCTTGTTTACTGAGTTTTATTAAACCATATATGGTGAATAATCTTTGATCATTCATTGCTGATATGGAAATGTGGACTTATCTTTGGAGCATTTATTCTAAAAATAATGTTGCTTGAAAGTTTCATTTGGAGTTAAAAATTAGCAAACTATTGCCAAGGTAATCTTTCTATAAAAATTCTATTCTAGATTTCTTAACTTATGGAGTGAATATATTGGGATAATTCATTCTATCATTCCCATTGAAGCCTTAAAGGCATTACAAGTTCATCTTCAGAGTCAAAGAGATGAGTTTCTAATGAAACCAAGACTATAATTTGAGATTGCACATGCTAGTTTAATCAACTGAAATCCTGTTCCATCTTTGGAGATTTGTTGGGAGGAATTATTACCTGAATAACAATACCTAGTCACTCAGCATGGCTTTAATTCAAAAACCATGATGTATGAGATGTTAATGTGCCATATGCTGTTCAAAGTAAAGGAAGATTCAAGTCACATACTTAATGCTACCATTGCAAAGAGTTTGGGCATATTGCAAAACACTGCAACAAGAGATTTTTCAATTATTGCAAAAAGGAGGGGCCCATTATTAAAGATTGTCTATTGCGACCTCAAAACCGACATGCTCTAGTCCCTTATAATGCTATCCAGTCTAATTTTGCAGCTGCCTCTGTGGTTCATTCTCTAGATCAACAATCTATCAGCAGTTCTTCATCTCCGCTCACACCCAACCCAAAATAGTCCAAAAGATGGTTGTTTCTACCATATCTGACTTTGACATCCAAGGTAAAGGGAATCTATTTACTTCTTCTTGGTTGGTTGACTATGCAATGTGTAATCATATGACTAGTAGTCTTGTTATTTCACATGCTTAGTATAAGTATTCTGTGAAGTTTATTGATGATTATTGTCACACTGTGACGAATGTGATGGAAGCCAAGGGTGGGTACTGCCACAGTCACTACATTGCTACTGCTACTTTCTCTGCTTTGGAAGGCTTCCATTTTCGAAGTTTAAATGGTTTTGCTTTCAAAATCCTTGTATAATGGTACCTCCATTCCTTTTGTTTCTTCCACAAGCTTTCTGGGCAACCTCGAGAATCCTTCTTTGCAAAAAACCTTGAGCCTTGGTTTGCTGCAACCACCAAGATACAACCATGGTATCGTTTCTTCTTTCTTTATTTCATCCTCTCCTTGCTTCCTTTACCTCATTTTTCTTTTGTTTCCTTCTTCTTTCATATTTTTATTTTATTGTTGCTGCCCTACAAAGGCTGGGGTTGAGGTGCTTTTTGTAGAGGTCTGGGAAGGCTCTTGAAACACATCAATCCATCCCAGCCATTGAAACACATCCAGCCAAGGTCTGATGGTAATGCTAGTAGCCCTTGAGTTGGTTTGGCAGACTCTCTAGAGCAAAGGACGAACTGAAACAAAGATGAGGATACTTTCTTGCATCAAAACAGTAAGACAAGCGTGCCCTTTGTCTCCATTGAGAACAAACTAAAGAACAAAGAATATGCCAAAGATCCACCCTCAAGCTGGTTGTCTTTCCATTTGGAGAATAAGGGTGTTAAACGACGTGTCATGCAACCTTTTCATTGAATTAGGGTTTTGGCTTTAAAGGAAATGACATCGATTTTGGCTTCTACAACCTTTTTAGTGAAACTCACCTTTTCACTAACTTTGTTTCCTTCTTGATTTTCAATTTGACCTTTGAAGTTTTGATTTTGCTATTCTTGGCCAACTTCAACTAATTTTCAAAGAGTCTTTTCAATCAAACTCTTGATGACATTCAAGAGTCCTTCAATATTAGCGTCTTTCATACTTTCAGTCTTTGGATTTTCAATTGTGCAATTTTGGCTAAATTGACCCTAAATCTCAATTTTTATTCAATTAAGTCCTTTAATTCTTTTATTTTTGGTCAAATTAACTTAAAATTTCAAATTTTCTCTTCAATTATGCACCTAATTGAACCAATTGGAATTTCAAGCTTTTCCATCTCCTTCATTGCGATCCTGATTTGTGAATTTAACCATATTTGCCTTTAATTCCAATTTTTTCTCCTCAATCATGCCCCCTATTGAATGAATTGTACTTCCAAACTTTGCCATTTTTTCCATTTTGATCACTGATCTTTCAATTCTTCCAATTATGATCAATTTTATCTAGTTTTTCTAATTTTCTTCAATTAAACCCCAAATTGCATGCCCACATGATTTTCTAATCAACTATAGATCAAATTCTTGCTTGATTGCAACTTGCAACTCTTAATATTGCTACTATACCTCAGTCTTACTCTTAAGCTTCCACTTAAGCATGTTGGAAACAAGTATGCAAAAAGAGTTTCAATCTCTTCAAGATAATCACATTTGGGATATAGTTCCTTGTCCTACTGGCGTTAAACGTTTTTGTTGCAAATGGGTTTATACCATAAAGCTATAACTTGATGGTTCTATTGCAAGATATAAAGTCTGTCTGCTAGTTCTTAGAAATTGACGAGTATGGGCTTGATTATGAGAAGATGTTTGCACTTGTGGTCAAGATGACTACTCTTCACAATGTTATGACTATTGCTGCCTTGAAATGGTCAACTCAACATATGGATATGGTGAATGCATTTTTGCATGGAGACCTTAAACAAGAAATATACTCTTTTTCTGAGGTTTGTTGTTTAAAACAAATGGTGATATATGGATTGAAGCAGGCACCACGTGCCTGGTTTGAAAAGTTTTATTCTACACATTTTATTTAGAGTCAGTTTGACTCTGTTTCTCCAAATGATTGCTACTAAGATTATTGTACTTTTTGTATATGTGAATGATATTGTTATTATAGTGTTTGATTCTTATTTGATTGAATAACTACAGACGAAACTTAACACCTGATTCTACACTTACTGATTTTAATTTTATTTAGAGTTAGTTTGACTCTTTTTCTCCGAATGACTGTTACTAGGATTGTTGTACTTTTTGTATATGTGAATGATATTGTTATTATAGTGTCTGATTCTTAGTTGATTGAATAACTACAGACAAAACTTAACACCTCATTTCATATGAAGGATCTTAGTATTTTCTTGGTCTTGAGGTACATCGTTTTACGGCTATCATGCTTCTGTACCAACACGAGTATACTCAAGATGATGATGAGTTATTAACCAATTCCTTGTTGTATTGGTTGCTAATAGGGAGTTTAAGTTATTGGACAATCACTCAGCCAAATATTTCTTTTGCTATACAACAAGTTAGTTTATACAGGCTCTTTGCCATTCTCACTTGGCTATTGTATGACATATTCTTCATTATCTCAAGGGTACTTTTGGTCATGGGTTACTCTTTCCTACCGGGACTTCTTTACAATTGATTGTTTTTAGTGATGCAGATTGGGCTGATTATACTGATACTCGTCGTTTAGTTATTGGTTGGTTCGTGTTTCTTGGTGATGCTCTTATTTTTTGGAAGAGTAAGAAGCATGATCAAGTTCCTAAATCCTCAATCAAATCTGAATATCATGTCATGTCATCTGCGTACTTGGAGATTGTTTGGCTTCGGGGTTTGTTAGATGAACTGTGTATTCCTTAACTCGCCACTACTTTTTATGTTAATAACACTAGAGCTATTCAATTTGCTATTAATCCGGTCTTTCATGAGTGAATCAAGCACATTAAAGTAGAATGTTATTTTATTCATGGAACACTTGACCGGCATGTGATTACTCTTCTTTACATTTCCATTGAGTTCTAACATATGTGTTTACCATGGCTCTATTTTGTCATCGATATCAATTCATGGTTAACTAAGTGATGCTTCATCAATTTGAGGGGATGTTAGTTGTAATACTTTGATTGATTGTTGTGCAATTAATTGATTTAGGGAGCTTGATCTAGAGAGAGATTGATTGATATGTAATTGCTTGATTTAGAAAGCTTGATCTAGGGAGATTGATTAATAGGCAATTGTCATTATGGTTTAGGAGTGATTTTAGGAAGTAATTATGTTGATACTTCACTATTTAAAAAGAAGAGATCCTTAATTGAGAAGCATTCAGACCATTTTGACATTGAATATGGACCATTATATATCTATATATATATATATATATATAAAAGGTTAATAATAACTTCTATTGTCATTATTATTGTCTTTTGTTCAGGATGCTTATGTGAAACTGCCATATACAACCTTTTGAATTGTATTATATTGAAACAATTAGCTGACATTATTATGCATTTTTAAAATTATAATTGTTGACAACTATCTATGTGTATTTCAGACTTTGAAATTGTCAGCACCTCTTGCAACTGGTCTTATTTTGGTCTCTTGTTGCCCTGGAGGTCAGGCATCCAATGTTGCAACCTATATATCGAAGGGGAATGTTGCACTATCAGTTCTTATGACAACGTAAGAGTGATTTGTGTTCATCCTGCAGTTATGTTGGGTTGAACAACTCTGGCATTGTTTTCAATCGATTATGATTTGTCTTACATGCTGTTTGCTATTTGTTATTTTATGTCAAATTTTTTATTCTCGTCATATGGGGTAAGGCTCATGTTAGTAGTTCACTTTCATTACTTCTGTTAGAATATTCTATTGTAGTTGGATTTGACAAGAATCAAATTTATGGCAAATGTTCTTATTGAGGCTTCTCAAATTATTGTCATCGTGGTAACTATAATCAAGACTGTAATAGGTTGAGTTCTATTATCACAAGAGAGAATTTGGGTCTAAGTGATAGATGACTGTCTGTCACTTATTCACTGGTCCTGCTTCTATGTGTTGATTCCTTTGAAATCATACTCAAGCAAGCAAATAACAAAATTATCTTCTGAGTGTTCTTTTAGATGACAAATGTGAAGGTCGAAGAAGAAATTCTCTCCTTGCAATTTTATGCTTCAATGTACACTTTATGGATTGCTCATTTTGCACATCACCCACATCACAGATATTATTATATTCTTTGACCATAATTTATATCTCTTTGCATGACTTAACAGGTGCATGGGTGACATAATTTCCATTTTCTCTTTTAAAATGAGTGACTGCAGCTTATAATTATGTATAATAACTTAAAGGCTGAACTTAGAATACTCGTTAAAAGTTGAATTCCATTGTTACTCTTGTTTCCTAATTTTCAGTGAAATTTCTCAGATGTTCAACTATTGGAGCCATTATCATGACACCTCTCCTTACTAAGCTTCTTGCTGGCCAGCTTGTTCCAGTTGATGCTGTAGTAAGTTTTGACAGTCTTGAAAATTGCCTGCCTTGATGTTCCATAAGCTTGTGCAAATGATACATCCATAGAGATTGTAGATCCATGAGCATGCATTGAGTGCTTATATTCTCAAGGATCATAGTTTCACATGCATTGACAAAATGTGGTGGAATATTCAATCGACAGATTTACATGAACATAAATGTGAGAAATAATTGGGTAGAACCAGCTAAAAAATAACTTAGGCTGTCCAGTGAGTTACTAGGAAGGTTTGAAAAATGTTTTGGCATTAACCACATAAGGAACTTTCATGTTTGGCCTATCAACTTACAATGATAATGTTCGTTTTCTGCAATTTTTCAGGGCCTGGCTATCAGCACTTTTCAGGTTGTTTTGGTGCCAACTATTGTTGGAGGTAACTTGAAGGTTTTAAAACTTGTTATGAATTGGAGTTGGCTGGACTAAAGTTTGACATTTCTTTAGTGGCTTGCCACTGAAGGATTTTCATATAGACATAATGAAGTAACCCAAAGTCCTTCTTCATGTGACAGTTCTTTCAAATGAATTCTTCCCAGCATTCACTTCAAAAATAGTCACATTTACACCTTTGGTTGGTGTTATTCTCACAACCCTACTATGTGCAAGCCCCGTAAGTTCCCAAATTATTTACTGAATCTTTGGCATTCTGTTAAATCTACCAGGATTGTGGCAATTTTTTCTTTTATTAAATAAATCAAATGATAATATTTTACTATTTCTTAGATTGGTCAAGTATCAGATGTCTTGAAAACCCAAGGAGGACAACTGATAATGCCAGTGGCTCTCCTACATGTCGCTGCATTTGCTCTTGGTTACTGGCTGTCAAGAATGTCATTTGGTGAATCCACTTCTCGTACCATATCCATAGAATGCGGGATGCAGGTAAATGTGAAAAATATGAGTATCCTTGTGTTGTCTTCATGATAGCCATTATCATAGTATTTGACTGCATGTGATGCTTACAATATAAAGCTTGAGTTAAAAAGTAATCAAAACATTTGAAAATTAAATATAGGCTACAAGCTCTGTACCACTTTCAACTCCTTACTTTGCTAGATGGTCTCGAGTGTAGAAAACTGACAGCTCTAAAAGCTCTGCTTAGGATCGTGATTGAAATCAAGATGGACCTATATTTCCAAATGCCAACAGCTCCACTCTGAATCTTAGCAATAGTATTTGAAGAGTCTAATTCAATATGATGTTCAAGTTTGCAGAAATAGACCCACTAGAACTAACCTATAAAGCTTTTAGGATTTCACGGAGCTCTGCCTCTAGCTCACTGGAGTCCATAACACCAACCAAACAAGAGAAAATACATAAAAAGTCGCCACTGTTGTTTCTAAGAGAACTTATACCTGCTGGATGTGGCTTTTATTATCACAAAAGGGGCCATCTCATTTTCCAATAGTGAAGTAGCTGCCAACGTCAATGAGTAACTAGTAAAGAGATGGGCAACCACATCTTAGTCATCATAGATTTAGCACTGTTTCACTTTGATACTTATTGTTGAAATTATTTCCCTGTGACCCATATGGTTATCAAAAGATTCCAATTAGACACCCTGAATAGATAACTGAAGTTGAGGGAAGTCCTCCTTTTTCCAAATTTGCTTTCACTCTTTTATGTACTTTCTTTCTCTTTTTTCTTGCAAAATTTAGCAGAATCTGTACAAAATATGATTTCCCATAAAATTCTTAAAAACCAAAACCAAAACAAAACAGATTATTTGAAAAGGGCTTGCTATCAGGTTCCTATGCTATTTAATGGTGAGGCCACATTGAAATTAAAATAGCTGCTAACATATAGAAATTTTAAATCGAAGGAACTCGAAATGGAATGTGTTTAAATTTAAAATGAACAAAAACATAGTTTTGTAATTTTTAAGAGATGAATTTGTCTTCGTATCACTTGCTGTTTATTTATTATGTTTGAATGAATATTCAACATGTTTATGTCATGGCATGTGTGATGATTGATAAATCGGGTTGTCAAAGATTCATACTTTAATTGTTTGATAAGTTTTGTTCGTGACGGGTGACATGTAGGCATAACACAAGATTCATTGAATATTTATATTATTTTTTTTGTATTACGAATGTATTTTGAGTATCTTCTCTATCAGAAGTGTTTGGATTATTAATATCAATGATTAATGATTATCATTTCATTGTTTTATTAATATATACAAATATCTTAATTATGATAGAAATGATGGAATAAAAACACACACATTAGTATAGTTAAAAATAAAATGAAGAAATGTATGATTTGTTATTATCTAATTAAGACATGTGAACACCAAGCAACGTGTGGATACCATGTGCCAGTTTAAACTCTAGACATGTTCATTGTCACAACATAACAAGGAGCTTCTAATATCTCTAGGTCTGTATTGGCTTGCTAGCTGATTTAGTTTTTTGCAATCTGTAATCAATTTTTTCCTAAGCATCATGTGCAGAGCTCCGCACTTGGCTTTTTGCTTGCCCAGAAACATTTCACGAACCCCCTGGTGGCTGTGCCCTCAGCTGTTAGTGTTGTGTGCATGGCGGTAAGACTTCTACTTGAACATCTCGGAGTTCTGGATTCCCAGCTTTATTTTTCACTGCAATTCATTTGTTGGAAAAGAACACCTTTAACTTAGATGCAACTAGCTTGGAATTGAGCCATTGTCGTTACTGTTGTTTCGCTTGTCTCATTTCTTGCCCCAATCTGCCTTGTAGCTTGGTGGGAGTGCTTTGGCAGTATTTTGGAGGAACAGGCCAATTCCTGTTGATGACAAAGATGACTTCAAGGAATGATAGATTGCCCTCTGGCATCGTTTTGTAGCTGTTGTTGTAACATGTTTTTAAAAAAACATTGAATTTTTTTGAGGTTTTGGATGATTTTAAGGTGTTATTTTAAAAATAAATTATAAAAAATAAAAAAATATTACCCTGCTGTCTTTCTTTTATTTTCCTGTTCTTCTCGTCTTTGTAAATTAGGTTAAGCTCTTCCTTCCCAGAATTCATTCTCTCATATAGAAGTGAGATTCGATTTCATACCCACATGTTTAACCCATATGAGATCACCAGCTAAGCTGGCTGGCAGCCCAGCACACACGAAAAGGCCACCCTTTATTGAGTTTAATCATACGCTTGTATATACATTAATAACTCGTTAACTAACGGATTGAGTTGATGAAATCAAAATTCTAATATTGACATTTTGCTGCGCGCATAAAAATGTATTTGTTACTTTTTGATTCATTACAGTAAATATTTTTTTTTTTTGACAGTTAAACATGGTTATTATTTTCACCATGAGTTTATATAGATTAACTCTGAATGTTTTAAAAAAAAGTTAAATATTTTAATTTTAATTTTTTTTAAATCAAACTTCATTTTGTCTAGTTACTCTACAATGAAAGATTTTTTTTATTTAAATTATTGAGTTGATTTATAAGATTAAGTGGATTTAATAACACTAGAAGATAGCTATTGAGATTTAAAATTAATTTTCAAAAAATAGAAAATTCCATTTAAGTATGGACTCTACAATGAAAGATTATTCTTTTGTTTCACATCAAGACAGTCCTATCTATCTATTTTTAATCAAAGATATCATGATGTTAAGAGATTTATTATTATTATTTTTTTCATATAAGAAAAATATACAGGGTTATTAATATTTTTTAATAAAAAAATATTTAAAACTATATGGAGATTGACTTGATATAACCTAGTCAACTTAGCAAGTTCAAAGATAATCCAGATAACTAATAAAAATATAGTTTGATTCAAAATAAATATTTAAGATGAGATTTTTTTTATTAATATTGACATGAAAATATTTTGGATCAATTTGAATCAACCAAAGTTAACATATTAATCATATATTGGGTCATATAACTATAATAATCCCATAGAAATTACATAAAACATATTATGAAGTTTAATTTTTAATAAACTCAATGTTGAAAAATAAAATTAAAAAAATAATAATATAGATATAAGATTTACATTCTAAAAAAATATAATAAATTATAATGAACTAAGAATAAATATGTTGAATTTTGTATAAAGGTTCAATGGTCAGTTCCAAAGTTTTCATTTTTTATACTGTTGATAGTATAATTTGTAATGTTTTTTCAACATTTGAACATTTTTTTTAATTTCACTATAATTTTAGTATTTACTTTATAAGCTAATATTTATTTGATATTCTTACACAAGTACATTCAATCTAAAGTGGTCTTTTATATTATAATTTTTTTTTATTGGAGTTTAATAACTAAACATTTGTTTTCATTGTGTTATAATTTTTTTAGGTTTAATATCTGATGAGTTTTTATATAATCATCAATAATTTTTTCATTATTATTGTAGCTAATGACACTTATAGTTAACTAATATAACCATTACTATTATTATTATTATTGCTAACTAACAACTATTGTGACAACTTTCACCCTTGCTACTTTTACAACTTTGTTATCCATATGACAAGTTAGGATTTATATATTTGTCCAAAAAAAAGAAATGCTTTAATTAGAGCATATTTTGTATAAGGATTCATCAAAAAATAATGGTCAACCCCATATATATAATTTTATTTATTCATCTTTCTTTCTATTATTTACTTGTTTTTTAACAACTTTGTTTACTTGCTTTTATTATTTCCATGTAGCTTTATTTTTTCTACAATTTCTCTCTTATTTTTTTCTTCTTCTTCTGCACTTGTATTCTTTTAACCATAGTGTTAGATAAAACAAAAGAGTCGCAATCTCCTTGCATAACAACCACCTTTTTCTAATCAACAAAAAAAAGAAACTACATATATGATTGAACTAGCAAAGTACCTAAAAAGGATGTGGTTAAAAATTGGATGAATAACAAAACCTTTTTATAATCATTGATATATAAAATGTGTTGACAAATTGCGTCTAATTCTTAAAGGAATAAATATTGTAGATATCACACAATTATCTAGAGAAGACAACCAACCCACGAGGTAACACATCACTAGGTTTAAAACCATTGTTAAAATGATATAGTGAACATCTTCATAAAACTAAGGTTGTTTGATTTATCACTAACCAAAATAACTTTTTCACTTATTATATGCATTGCCACCTAACTTTATCAATAAATAGAATGAGCATTTCTATATAACAAAATTAGAAGTAATATTATTTGACTTATCTAAGATTATTCAAGATTTAAGAGAGTCAACTCAGAGTTATGACCTTCAATTTACGATATTCAAAACTAAGTGCACTACATCTATACTAAAGCAGAAGTGCATTAAAATCATTCTAGAAAGATTACAATGGAACATGAAGAAACAATTCATATAAATCAGATATTTAAATATTTATATCCTAATAGTTGATAATGCTCATTATAAAAAGATATTGGTACAATAAACAAAGAAAAAACTATTAAAAAAAGCATACCTTGTTGATTATTTGAATAAATCTCAAACACTCATTCAATGACTAACTCAAACTCTAATAAAGAGTTAGAAAAAGTTTGGCAATAACTTGTATTAGTTATAAATTTAAAGAAGGAAGAATGTTTGAAATTGATGTATTAAAAAAAGTCTAAATAGAATAATAAACTTGGTAGAAAAAATATAAAAGATATAAAAATGGTTGAAGAAAACAAAGAACATTTTTATACAATCAAAATAGTTAAGGAAATCTTTAACCAATTGATATGTTAATGGAAAATTAAGCTCCTTAACAATCATTCCATCCATATTACTAACATGACTAATAGAAAAAAGTACTATAAGTGACATGATTTATAAGGACGTGATACTAATAATTATGTTATCTTCATCAATTAGATTCACAAGACATTAGAAATGGGTCATATTTTTTTATATATATAAAGGATGAAAGTGAATATTGATTTGTACCTTATGATAACAACTACAAGTATTATCTATAATTTATAAAGACTCCTTTATGATGGTGAATTAT
Source organism: Populus euphratica (assembly GCF_000495115.2). Taxonomy (NCBI): domain Eukaryota; kingdom Viridiplantae; phylum Streptophyta; class Magnoliopsida; order Malpighiales; family Salicaceae; genus Populus; species Populus euphratica. The sequence continues at coordinate 43,342 of NW_011500916.1, read as the reverse complement.
AAAAGGTAAGGTTTAATCAAACATGATAAATGTTAGAATCGGTCATGAATACTAAGAATAGAAAAAAGTACATATGCTATTATAAATTCAAAGGAGTGAATAAAATTATAAGACAATGCTGATTTAATAATAATTTAATGACATTTTATAATATTTAGGCTTGAAAGATAAAATTACAATGATAAGTATAAATACCAATCACAACATAAATTATCCAAACCAAATAATAAGAAAGATGATGATTTTATCATCAACCATCAATATCTCCTAGATTTAGAATGGAGATGAAACAACTATAGTTGTCCAAAACTTAGTCTAGAAGAATGTAACACCTAAACACTTTAGTAGAAGGAGATAATGCATAACCATCCATCTTACTGACACGACTAAAAGATTGATGTCTTCTCCCAAGTACAGGAGTGTCGAAGTAATAAATAACCCGGCAAGACCGGGGTCGAACCACAGGGAGGTTAATTGTACAAATTATAAACAACAATTATAAAA
>NW_011500916.1:34575-41420 GCF_000495115.2 Populus euphratica | reverse complement strand
TTAGATCTTGGGCTCCGCATGAAAGTTGTAGGTCTATGTCTTAACTTTCCATCCATATAAAGTAGACCTAAATCTAAGATCTATAGCTCCATATATGACCCAATTACTGAACAGTGTTCCGGTTTGGATTGCACCGACATCTCTTTTCTAAGTTTGACCATCTCTTTATCCTTTCAATTTCAATTCTTAAATTCATCAATCAATCCTTTCATTTATGTGATAGGCCTGCATTTAAAATGAACATTTACCACAAATTAAAGGTATCTTATATTATTAGATATATTATTATAAAACATGCTTTAGTTAAGGAGTTATTGATACTTCAAGTGCAAAATAATGATATAAAACCATGATAAAAATGCACTTTTAAGTACTAATCATGGTGTGAGAATAAGTATAATGTAAACTTAATATGGACTTTAATGTTTGATACTAACATGTTTTGTATTTGTTATCTTGTTCACTCTTTAATACTTTGCTTGTTAAATGATTAATCTTGATTTATGTTGTATAACACTTGGTACAACAAATGCTTGGCACTTTCATAGCCTATAATGTATGATATAACCGACACCTGAGCTATGAAAGGAACTTGATTTGTTGTTAACATAAGTTATAATCATAAATGCTTGACGAGATTTACAAGTACTAGCATTAATCGAATAAGATGACTAATGTAATCATGTTAACAATCTATAATCTGATTGGAACCTGCTTTGTGTGTGGTTTCCAATTGAATAATAAGAGTTTATACTATACTTGTTTGACATACCATTAGTGGAACCTCTAACCTTGACATTTGTTATTATTATTGTTTAATCCTTACATTAATATTCCATCTCCAAGTTCTCATCATCATCTTCTTCTTCTCTTTCTTTACTACTACTACTACTACTACTACTACTATTATTATTATTATTATTATTATTATAGTTATTATTGTTATTGTCATTGTTGTTATTATTGTTATTACTAGTATTATTGTTGTTGTTATTATTATTATTGTTGTTGTTGTACTATTGTTGTTTATAATTTGTACAATTAACCTCCCTGTGGTTCGACCCCGGTCTTGCCGGGTTATTTATTACTTCGACACTCTTGCACTTGGGAGAAGACATCAATCTTTTAGTCGTATCAGCAGAGTAAGGAGGAAGTTTATTGACTCTTGAGACATATCATGGTTAATATTTTTCAATGATTATTTGCAATATTCGTAACAAGGTCTATCAAAATACTTCTTGAAATATTCAAATTTAGAAACTCTGGCATTGTTATCACTTAATTCTGCTTATATACTCACTTAACAAGTATTCTTAAACCTTCATTTTCACACACACACTTTAACATATGATTATAGGTTCTGCTCATATACTTATTTAACATGTATTTTTTAAACCTTAATTTACACACACACACTTTAACATATGATTGTGGGTTGCATATTGGATTATTACATTATTTATGTTCTTTTGTTAAAGGTAACAACAACTAGGGGAAAGGGGTATATAAATTGTAAAAAAAATAAAAAAATAATGATGATAATAAAAATGTAGACAAGTTTGGTTTCGTAACCTCCCTATCCTAAGCAATTAAGCCCAAAAGGGTGTTTTAACACCTAATACCCTAAAGTCAACTGACTTAGGAGCTGTTGGCCTAACGTTTTAACACCTAATACATGAGTTGAGGAGAAAAGCTTAAGAGAATCAAACATTGCACTGTCTATATTTTAGTATCTACAACCCGAGTTGTTAAGCTTGAAGGGGTGTCTCAAAGCATAATGCCCTAAGACCAACTAGTCCAGGAGTCATTAGCCGAAAGCTCGTTACATGGGTTAAAGATGCATTGTGTTTTTAAGTTATATGTATATTAATAAAAATAGAAAAAGATAATATTACTTCTTCTTCTTCTTCTTCTTCTTCTTCTTCTATTACCATTACAACAACTACTATTATTATTATTTATTATTATTGTTGTTGTTGGATTGTTGTTATTTATAATTTATACAATTAACCTCGCTGTATTTCGACCTCATTCTTGCTGGGTTATTCATTACTTTGACACTCCTACACTTGGGAGAGGACATCAATCTTTTGGTCGTGTCAACTATCATCATCTTCAAATAAATTATTTTCTACAATAACACCATGAATAACACATAGTATAGTAATGACCAAAACACAAATAACTAATTTCTTTTCCTTTAATTTTTTTTCTCTCTTAATTTTTTTCTTTTATTTTTTTTCATACTATAAAGAACAAATAAATTGATGAGATTTTTTTTATTGTTTTTCTTTACTTCATATTAATATTTTTATTTTTTCTGTTCTTGAATTTTTTCTTTTTTTTTCTTATGTATTTTGTTTTCCATACGATAGAGAAAAAAAAAACTAATTGGACTTTTTTTATATTGTACAAAAGTTAGGTGATAATAATTTTTTTCATTTGAGGTTAAGTTAAATTTTCTTATTAAAACATGTTTGTTTTTGTGTTTAAAAAATGCTTTCAAAAAATTTAATTTTTTTAATTTAAATTCATATTTTTTAATATTTTTATATTATTTTGATGTGATTGAAAGTAGTGTAGGTCTCTAAAATTATACCTTTGGGTTTGGATATATAGCAAGACTAATGACCTTTGGGTTTGTTGCCCAGCATAACCCAATAACATTAGGTCTTGTTACAAGCCTAACTTAGCAACTATTAAAAGAATATTTGGGTTTGGTTACCTAACCAGATATAATGATATTGGATTTGGCTGCCCCACAAAACCCAAATTTAATGCTATTAAGTTCTTCTTTTTAGCTAAATATAAGATTATTTTAGATTTAAATTTGCCGTCAGACCCAAAGTTTTCATGTCTAACTCAGCTACCAAACCAAATATACTTAAACTATATTTTTTATAATTTTTTATATTTAAAAAATTATTATTAATATGTTATGAAGCATGAAGTAATATACTATTAAGTAATAATTACAAGAGCAATTTTTAAGAGTATAGACGTAGATTTTAAAAATGTTTGGTATAATAGGTTAAATATTAATGAAAAGATATATAAAATAATAAAATTATTAGTAATGATTTTAAGTGATAATTAAAAATTAATTTAATTTATATTTTGAATAAAAATGGAAAAGATATTAAAAAATTAATGTTGCATGAAGGTAATTAGTCCTCCTTTAATTAACCCATAAAAAAAGAATTTACAAGGATAAAATTTAACATGCTTTAATCCCGTATCAATTAAACACCCCGTAAACATTGATACTTCATTAAATTATTTACTAAACAATTCCTCAGAGACCATTTACAAAATGGATAACATGCATGCAGATTAATTGGCAGTAAGGAACCGTTTATTTGATGAAAAGTCGGCTTTAAAAAAATTAATTTATAAATTTTTCATTGTTTGTTTTCTTGATTAATAAAAAATATTTCTTAGTTAAAGAGATATTTGAATTGATTTTAGAAAAATATTTTTCTTTTATTTAGTTGGAATATCAACTTTTATCCTTAATTATTTTATTATTATATATTTTATTTTAAATTATTTTTTAATTTTATCGTTTAAAATTTGATTTTTATATCAACTTTGATCCTTATTTTTTATTTTTTTATTTAATATTTTTTAATTAATTTTTTTATTTATTAGATTTAGTCATTAATTTTTTATTTCTATTTATTTTATTTGAAATAATTTATAAAATTAAAAAAATTATTTCATCATCTTTCAACTTTTTAATCATTCACATTTATTTTTTATTTTTTATTATTTTATTTAAAATAATTTATACATTTTTTAATTTAATGCTAATTCACTCAACAAATCTAGAGAAAAAGCTGTATTTGAAAAACAGTTATATATTTCATGACCAAGTCAAAGAGAAAATCAAGCCAGCCCACTACCCAACATTTTCTACGACTCGCTCCTGATAATCCTCTCTACTCGATCTCTCTCTCTCTATATATGTGTGCGCGCGTGCGTGTATAACAGGCTTAAACTTCACTACCTTTTAAGTTGCATTAATATTTTCTCAAACCAAAAAAGGAAACTAAAAACCTCAAGAATGGCATCTGATCTCTTCAATGGTTCGTGCAAAGTCTTCCTCTCCTTGATTATCTTCTCCTCCATTTTTCAGTTCTCCTTTGTTATTTCCACCGAGTTTCTTGTAGGAGGTGAGGATGGTTGGACTATTCCTAAGAAAGATAGCCAAATGTACATTGACTGGGCCTCCAAAAACAGGTTTAAAGTTGACGACACTGCTCGTAAGTACCTGTTTTTTTCCCCTACTTAATACCGTGTTAAGAACAATGCTGATAAATAGAAGTGGTTTATGCTTAAAATTGAATATTTCAGAATTCAAGTACAACAAAGACTCAGTTCTGGTAGTGACTGAGGAAGAGTACCAAAAATGCCGATCTGCTCATCCCTTGTTCTTCTCCAACAATGGGGACTCTTTTTTCAAGTTGGACCGACCTGGTTTGTTCTATTTCATCAGTGGAGTTGCTGGGCATTGTGAGAGAGGGCAGAAGATGATCATCAAAGTGTTGGAGCTAGAAACCCCACCTCAGTCCGCAAATGACACCAGTCCACCATATCATAACAATAAGAAAAATGGTGCTGTTCAAATGCCTCCTGCCATTATACCACCCATCATCGTTCTTTCTAACTTGTTTTTTCTAGGTTTTCTCTTTGTTTAATGTTATGGTGTCCTTGTTTTGTTATAATAATTTCTTTCGGTGATTATGAACGAAACATGAGACTAAAATTTGTTTTGCTGCCTTTATTTATTTTTAGTGATTATATATTTTTAATGTATTAGACCATTTATTTATTTGTTAAAAGTCCTCTATACGATATAGAAATATTACAGTTGGACAGGTAATTGGGAACTAAATTATAAATTTAATTTTGTTAAAAAAATAGGAATTTCCATTCAATGATATAGTATCTAAATGATTAAAAAATAAATTATTGCCACATGTTATTAAACCAACACTTAACATTTTGGTTTCGGTAGTCCCTCACGAATGCCTTAAATAAAATAGCATTTAATTTTAGAAAGAAATGCACAAATTAAATGACAATTTCTCAATGTAAAAAATACATCATTGAATGAAGATTTTGAGTGCTTGGTATTGAGTTCATTTTTTTTGTTGTAATTTTATAAATATATATTTTAGTTTTTATTAAACTCAAGTTTTATTATAATTTAAATTAAAATACAAGTTTAAATAATAAAAATCAAATAACTTTTAAAGTTGTGATTAATTTAAAAAAATTGTCATCACATCCTAATGTTTCTTAGCCTTTAGACCCACGCCATGAGTCTGTATAGTTCTCGAGACACTTTTTAGCTGTATATTTAAGCTATTAATATTTAATTTCCATCACATCCAATGTTCCCTTAGCTTTTAGATCCACGTCATGAGTCTTTATAGTTCCATAGACACTTTTTAATTGTTATATTTAAGCTATTAATATTTATTTTGTGTTATGTATGTTAATAATATATTTTTTTAAATGTATAAAAAATAATAAGTATATATAATTTTTTTAGTATTTTGAATGTAACGGTAAAGTGAAACCAAATATTGAGTTTGGTAATCGAATTCAAAGTTAATGGATCCTATTATAGCCAAACCTAAAGTTATTGGGTAGGGAGGTAACCCAATACATAATTTATTTGCATTTAATAATATATATAATTTAAAATTATTAAATAAAAATATCTAAAAAAATCAAACTTTGATAAAACTTTGACTCTCATATCCTAATGTTATAAAATTAAAATATGTTCTATTACCCAACATAATATTATATTACAATATTTATGAATTATTTCTTAATGCATTTTATTGTTTACAAATTCTCTTATATAATACAAATATATAAAGTATATGATATGAATAAAAAATTTATTGAGAGTTCTATCAACTTTAATATGATGATATGAAAGTTATAATTTTTCTGAATGTTTTTATTTTAAAGAGTTCATTGCGATTATATACGAGGCATGTATTAAGAATATGCATATATAAAAATTTTAAGCTAATATTTAACTATTTTTTGATTTATAAAGTTTGTTAAAATTAGTCTAATCTAAAACAATTAAAGATAACACACCACCATTATAATATCACTCAATGTATTCTCCTTTTATGTCCATTAAAGATAATCCTTCAATAGGTGGGAAAACTTTCCTCTTTGTTTTTTTTTTTATTTCTTTATTTTTACTAAAATAGAATAGGCATGTACTACATTCACCATCATTGTTAAGGTGCTTTTATTTTGTTTTTTTCCAAGAAAATAATTTACCATATATAAAAGATTGTTGTCTTCTTCCAAGTGCAGGAGTGTCGAAGTAATAAATAATTCGGTAAAACTGGGGTTTAATTACAAGGAAGTCAAATGTATAAATTATAGATGACAATAACAACAACAATAATAACAACAACAACAATAATAGTAGTAGTAGTAGTAGTAGTAGTAATAATAATAATAATAATAATAAAGAAAAAGAAGGAGAAGAAGAAGAAGAAGATGAGAACTTTGAGATGGATTATTAATGTGAGGATTAAATAATGATAATAACAAATGTCAAGATTAGAGGTTCCACTAATGGTATGTCAAACAAGTATAATATAAACTCTTATTATTCAATTAGAAACCACACACAAAGGAGGTTCCAATCAGATTATAGATTGTTAATATGATTATATTAGTCATTTTATTCGATTAATGCTAATACTTGTAAATCTCGTCAAGTATTCATGATTATAACTTATGTTAACAACAAATCAAGTTCCTTTCATAGCTCAGGTGTCGGTTATACCATACAATAT
>NW_011500916.1:34197-34489 GCF_000495115.2 Populus euphratica | reverse complement strand
ATCCTTATCTTCTCTTGTCTGCTCAAAATGTCATTGATAACGTCAAAATTAGAACCACTTAAACATGCAACTTGTAGGAAATTGTCTAAGCTTTCTTGTATAAAGAATTTAGGTCATTTAGACTTCTAGAACTCCAGATATGGGCCAAACACTGAACAGTGCTCGGGCTAGAGGACAAATTCAAACTTCTTTGTTGTTACTCCAATTTGGACTTGAAAATGACATTTTTAGATCTTGGGCTCCATATAAAAGTAGTAGGCCTATATCTTACCTTTCCATCCATATAAAGTAG
>NW_011500916.1:33267-33477 GCF_000495115.2 Populus euphratica | reverse complement strand
CGCAGATACTGATATGTAGATAGTGCAATGTTTGATTCCCTTAAGCTTTTCTCCTCAACCCATGTAACAAGCGTTGGGCCAATAGCTCCCAAGTCAGTTGACTTTAGGGTATTAGGTGTTAAAACACCCCTTCGAGCTTAATTGTTTGGGTTAGAGAGGCTACGAAACCAAACTTATCTATATTTTTATTATCATCATGTTTTTTTGCTC
>NW_011500916.1:32545-33118 GCF_000495115.2 Populus euphratica | reverse complement strand
TGTGTGTAAATTAAGGGTTAAGAATACATGTTAAATTAGTATATAAGCAAAATTAAGTGATAGTAACGCGAGAGTTTGTAAACCTGAATATTTCAAGAAGTCTTATGATAGACCTTGTTAAGAATGGTTACTAAGATGCATCTCAAGAGTCCCTTTAACAAAAAAATTCTTTACTCTGTTATTCTAGTAACAATAGGTTTGCAAATGATTTATGAAATAGAAAACATAATTAGTTAATTTTTTTTAATATCCATTAGCTACTATCCTCTCCCCCCAACCAAAACGAGACATTGTCCTCAATGTTCTAAGGTAGAAAGATAGAGTATAGAAGATACACTTGAAATAAGGAACATTGACAAACCTGAAACACACTGAAACAAAAATAAGAAATAACAAAACACAATAATAAAAAAAATTAAAAAAATTAAAAATGAAGACTTAAATCTAATCTAAGCTTTTTCCAGCTTCCTTTAAATGACCAATTTATGCGACTCATGGAGGGATCAATGCCAGGAATGAAATATTGTAGTTGGTCAATCAATTGTTCAGCAGTAGCAGCAGAGATTATGATTT
>NW_011500916.1:31158-32269 GCF_000495115.2 Populus euphratica | reverse complement strand
TTGGGGACGACCCCCAAAACTTGACTACCTCCTAAAAATACAGCTATTGACACACCTCCCATTAACCCTAGACTGCTTCCTTTATACACTAAATGAATCTTTCTCTTAGCTAGCACTTGACTAAGATGATTTGCTGATTCTAAAAACTTCTTTTCTTTCCTAGGACTAGATCCACCGAAAACACAAACATTTCGTATCTGATGACCTGAGGAACTTGCCATTTCTACACTTTTATTTTTGTTAAATGTATGAGTTGAGTAGAAATGATAGGAAGGAAGAGGGGATTTTACATATGAGAAATTAAAAAGGTAATCATACCGACTATATATAGGCCAGTTGGAGTCTCACACACTCTCTCTTTCTTTTTATTTATTTATTTATTTAAGTGTGTGTATTTACAAGTAGTTGTGATTGTGGCTTACATCTTCCCTTGGTTTTACGTCCAAGAACGGCTTTAAACGCCCTTTATGGGTCGGGGATAGGCTTCCCATCTAATTTTCTTAAAAAATGGCAAACAAGGTCTTTTTTAGTCAAATTCTCAAGACTAAGTCGAGCATGTTCTTTATGAAATAGTGGCCATAAATTAGGAATTGCACGATGCACATCTCCACTAAGATGTGTCTCAAGAGTTAATAGAAGATTATCTAAAGACTCCTTACCCCGGCCATCCTTAATGAATTGTATTTTATCTTCATGATTTATAGATACCATTCCTAAAGAATGACATTGTGCATTACAAGTCCATTTGGCACATCGATAACAGACTTTCAATCGTTTTGCACGATGTTTCTTTGCAAAAGTGCTTTTACCTATTCCAGGCATGTGTGAAATGAAGGAATTAGAGAACTCACTTGATAATTGGACCTTTGCTTTAATCAATCAGCGAATATCTTCAGGAAATCCATAATTCATTAACAACCTCAATCTTGCACATCTAGCATGGTAAATTTTTGTAATTGCAGTCTAAGGTAGAGTGGGAAAATACAAATGAGAATTGGAAGAGAGATTTATAGAATTACACAAATATATACACAGCTATCATTTATTATGGGAAACTGAAAGAACCGACTCAAGTCACGGAGGACCGTTATCCGCCATTTGACCGGAGATC